>NC_091172.1:7060313-7220313 GCF_040958095.1 Procambarus clarkii
CCGCTAGCGGCGAAAATCGCACGGTTTTTGGCCGCTAGCGTCGAAAATCGCGCTATTTTTGGCCGGTAGCGGTGAAAATCGCGATTTTTGCACGCCAGCTGAGAAAATCGCACGGTTTTTGGCCGCTAGCGGCGAAAATCGCGCAATGTTTGGCCGGTAGCGGCGAAAATCGCGCTATTTTTGCCCGCCAGCTGCAAAAATCGCATAGTTTCTGGTCGCTAGCGGGGAAAATCGCGCTATTTTTGGCCGGTAATAGCGAAAATCGCGATTTTTGCCCGCCAGCTGCGAAAATCGCATGGTTTTTGGGCGCTAGCGGCAAAAATCGCGCGGTTTTTGGCTGGTAGCAGAGAAAATCGCGCTATTTTTGCCCGCAAGCTGCAAAAATCGCATAGTTTCTGGCCGCTAGAGGCGAAAATCGCTCGATTTTTGGCCAATAGCGGCGAAATTCGCACGGTTTTTGGCCGCTAGCTGCGAAAATCGCGCTATTTTTGGCCGGAAGCGGTGAAAATCGCGATTCTTGCCCGCCAGCTGCGAAAATCGCATGGTATTTGGGCTGTAGCGGCGAAAATCGCGCTATTTTTGGCCAGTAGCAGCGAAAATCGCGCTATTTTTGCCGGCAAGCTGCAAAAATCGCATAGTTTCTGGCCCCTAGAGGCAAAAATCGCGCGATTTTTGGCCACTAGCGGCAAAATTCAACGATTTTTGGCCGCTAGCGGCGAAAATCGCACGGTTTTTGGCCGCTAGCGTCAAAAATCGCGCTATTTTTGGCCGGTAGCGGCGAAAATCGCGATTTTTGCCCGCCAGCTGCGAAAATCGCACGGTTTTTGCCCGCTATCGGCGAAAATCGCGCGGTTTTTGGCAGGTAGCGGCGAAATTCGCGCGATTTTTAACCGCCAGCTGCAAAAATCGCAGTTTCTGGCCGCTAGCGGCGAAAATCGCGCGATTTTTCGCCGCTAGCGGCGAAATTCGCACAGTTTTTGGCCGCTAGGGGCGAAAATCGCGCTATTTTTGGTCGGTAGCTGCGAAAATCGCGATTTTTGCCCGCCAGCTGCGAAAATCGCATGGTTTTAGGGCGCTAGCGGCAAAAATCGCGCGCTTTTTGGCCGGTAGCGGCGAAAATCGCGCTATTTTTGCCCGCCAGCTGCAAAAATCGCATAGTTTCTGGCCGCTAGAGGAGAAAATCGCGCGATTTTTGCCCAATAGCGGCGAAATTCGCACGGTTTTTGGCCGCTAGCGGCGAAAATCGCGCTATTTTTGGCCGGCAGCGGCGACAATCGCGATTTTTGCCAGCCAGCTTCGAAAATCGCACGGTTTTTGGCCGCTAGCGGCGAAAATCGCGCTATTTTTGGCCGGTAGCGGTGAAAATCGCGATTTTTGCACGCCAGCTGAAAAAATCGCACGGTTTTTGGCCGCTAGCGGCGAAAATCGCGCGATGTTTGGCCGGTAGCGGCGAAAATCGCGCTATTTTTGCCCGCCAGCTGCAAAAATCGCATAGTTTCTGGTCGCTAGCGGGGAAAATCGCGCTATTTTTGGCCGGTAATAGCGAAAATCGCGATTTTTGCCCGCCAGCTGCGAAAATCGCATGGTTTTTGGGCGCTAGCGGCAAAAATCGCGCGGTTTTTGGCTGGTAGCAGAGAAAATCGCGCTATTTTTGCCCGCAAGCTGCAAAAATCGCATAGTTTCTGGCCGCTAGAGGCGAAAATCGCTCGATTTTTGGCCAATAGCGGCGAAATTCGCACGGTTTTTGGCCGCTAGCGGCGAAAATCGCGCTATTTTTGGCCGGAAGCGGTGAAAATCGCGATTCTTGCCCGCCAGCTGCGAAAATCGCATGGTATTTGGGCTGTAGCGGCGAAAATCGCGCTATTTTTGGCCAGTAGCAGCGAAAATCGCGCTATTTTTGCCGGCAAGCTGCAAAAATCGCATAGTTTCTGGCCCCTAGAGGCAAAAATCGCGCGATTTTTGGCCAATAGCGGCAAAATTCAACGATTTTTGGCCGCTAGCGGCGAAAATCGCACGGTTTTTGGCCGCTAGCGTCAAAAATCGCGCTATTTTTGGCCGGTAGCGGCGAAAATCGCGATTTTTGCCCGCCAGCTGCGAAAATCGCATGGTTTTAGGGCGCTAGCGGCAAAAATCGCGCGCTTTTTGGCCGGTAGCGGCGAAAATCGCGCTATTTTTGCCCGCCAGCTGCAAAAATCGCATAGTTTCTGGCCGCTAGAGGCGAAAATCGCGCGATTTTTGCCCAATAGCGGCGAAATTCGCACGGTTTTTGGCCGCTAGCGGCGAAAATCGCGCTATTTTTGGCCGGCAGCGGCGACAATCGCGATTTTTGCCAGCCAGCTTCGAAAATCGCACGGTTTTTGGCCGCTAGCGGCGAAAATCGCGCTATTTTTGGCCGGTAGCGGCGAAAATTGCAATTCTTGCCCGCCAGCTGCGAAAATCGCATGGTTTTTGGGCTCTAGCGGCGAAAATCGCGCGGTTTTTGGCCAGTAGCAGCGAAAATCGCGCTATTTTTGCTCGCAAGCTGCAAAAATCGCATAGTTTCTGGCCCCTAGAGGCGAAAATCGCGCGATTTTTGGTCACTAGCGGCAAAAATCGACGATTTTTGGCCGCTAGCGGCGAAAATCGCACGGTTTTTGGCCGCTAGCGTCGAAAATCGCGCTATTTTTGGCCGGTAGCGGTGAAAATCGCGCTATTTTTGCCCGCCAGCTGCAAAAATCGCATAGTTTCTGGCCCCTAGAGGCGAAAATCGCGCGATTTTTGGTCACTAGCGGCAAAATTCGACGATTTTTGGCCGCTAGCGGCGAAAATCGCACGGTTTTTGGCCGGTAGCGGCGAAAATCGCGCTATTTTTGCCCGCCAGCTGCAAAAATCGCATAGTTTCAGGTCGCTACCGGGGAAAATCGCGCTATTTTTGGCCGGTAATAGCGAAAATCGCGATTTTTGCCCGCCAGCTGCGAAAATCGCATGGTTTTTGGGCGCTAGCGGCAAAAATCGCGCGGTTTTTGGCTGGTAGCAGAGAAAATCGCGCTATTTTTGCCCGCAAGCTGCAAAAATCGCATAGTTTCTGGCCGCTAGAGGCGAAAATCGCGCGATTTTTGGCCAATAGCGGCGAAATTCGCACGGTTTTTGGCCGCTAGCGGCGAAAATCGCGCTATTTTTGGCCGGTAGCGGCGACAATCGCGATTTTTGCCAGCCAGCTGCGAAAATCGCACGGTTTTTGGCCGCTAGCGGCGAAAATCGCGCTATTTTTGGCCGTTTGCGGCGAAAATCGCAATTCTTGCCCGCCAGCTGCGAGAATCGCATGGTTTTTGGGCTCTAGCGGCGATAATCGCGCGGTTTTTGGCCAGTAGCAGCGAAAATCGCGCTATTTTTGCTCGCAAAAATCGCATAGTTTCTGGCCCCTAGAGGCGAAAATCGCGCGATTTTTGGTCACTAGCGGCAAAATTCGACGATTTTTGGCCGCTAGCGGCGAAAATGGCACGGTTTTTGGCCGCTAGCGTCGAAAATCGCGCTATTTTTGGCCGGAAGCGGCAAAAATCGCGCGGTGTTTGGCCGGTAGCGGCGAAAATCGCGCTATTTTTGCCCGCCAGCTGCAAAAATCGTATAGTTTCTGGTCGCTAGCGGGGAAAATCGCGCTATTTTTGGCCGGTAATAGCGAAAATCGCGATTTTTGCCCGCCAGCTGCGAAAATCGCATGGTTTTTGGGCGCTAGCGGCAAAAATCGCGCGGTTTTTGGCTGGTAGCAGAGAAAATCGCGCTATTTTTGCCCGCAAGCTGCAAAAATCGCATAGTTTCTGGCCGCTAGAGGCGAAAATCGCGCGATTTTTGGCCAATAGTTGCGAAATTCGCACGGTTTTTGGCCGCTAGCGGCGAAAATCGCGCTATTTTTGGCCGGTAGCGGCGACAATCGCGACTTTTGCCAGCCAGCTGCGAAAATCGCATGGTATTTGGGCTCTAGCGGCGAAAATCGCGCTATTTTTGGCCAGTAGCAGCGAAAATCGCGCTATTTTTGCCGGCAAGCTGCAAAAATCGCATAGTTTCTGGCCCCTAGAGGCAAAAATCGCGCGATTTTTGGCCACTAGCGGCAAAATTCGACGATTTTTGGCCGCTAGCGGCGAAAATCGCACGGTTTTTGGCCGCTAGCGTCGAAAATCGCGCTATTTTTGGCCGGTAGCGGCGAAAATCCCGATTCTTCCCCGCCAGCTGCGAAAATCGCACGGTTTTTGGCCGGTAGCGGCGAAAATCGCGATTTTTGCCCGCCAGCTGCGAAAATCGCGCGGTTTTTGGCCGGTAGCGGCGAAAATCGCGCTATTTTTGCCCGCCAGCTGCAAAAATCGCATAGTTTCTGGTCGCTAGCGGGGAAAATCGCGCTATTTTTGGCCGGTAATGGCGAAAATCGCGATTTTTGCCCGCCAGCTGCGAAAATCGCACGTTTTTTTTGCCGCTAGCGGCGAAAATCGCACTATTTTTGGCCGGTAGCGGCGAAAATCGCGATTTTTGCCCGCCAGCTGCAAAAATCGCAAAGTTTCTGGTCGCTAGCGGCAAAAATCGCGCTATTTTTGACCGGTAGCGGCAAAAATCGCGATTTTTGCCAGCCAGCTGCGAAAATCGCATGATTTTTGGCCGCTAGCGGCGAAAATCGCGCGGTTTTTGGCAGGTAGCGGCGAAATTCACGCGATTTTTACCCGCCAACTGCAAAAATCGCACGGTTTTTGGCCGGTAGCGTCGAAAATCGCGCTATTTTTGGCCGGTAGCGGCGAAAATCGCGATTCTTGCCCGCCAGCTGCGAAAATCGCATAGTTTCTGGTCGCTAGCGGCGAAAATCGCGCTATTTTTGACCGGTAGCGGCGAAAATCGCGATTTTTGCCCGCCAGCTGCGAAAATCGCATGGTTTTTGGCCGCTAGCGGCGAAAATCGCGCGGTTTTTGGCAGGTAGCGGCAAAATTCGACGATTTTTGGCCGCTAGCGGAAAAATCGCACGGTTTTTGGCCACTAGTGTCGAAAATCGCGCTATTTTTGGCCGCTAGCGGCGAAAATCGCGCTATTTTTGCCCGCCAGCTGCGAAAATCGCATGGTTTTTGGCAGGTAGCAGAGAAAATCGCACTAATTTTTCCCGCAAGCTACAAAAATCGCATAGTTTCTGGCCCCTAGAGGCGAAAATCGCGCGATTTTTGGCCAGTAGCGGCGAAATTCGCTCGATTTTTTCCCGCCAGCTGCAAAAATCGCATAGTTTCTGGCCCTAGAGGCGAAAATCGCGCGATTTTTGGTCACTAGCGGCAAAATTCGACGATTTTTGGCCGCTAGCGGCGAAAATCGCACGTTTTTGGCCGCTAGCGTCGAAAATCGCGCTATTTTTGGCCGGTAGCGGTGAAAATCGCGCTATTTTTGCCCGCCAGCTGCAAAAATCGCATAGTTTCTGGCCCCTAGAGGCGAAAATCGCGCGATTTTTGGTCACTAGCGGCAAAATTCGACGATTTTTGGCCGCTAGCGTCGAAAATCGCGCTATTTTTGGCCGGTAGCGGTGAAAATCGCGCAATTTTTGCCCGCCAGCTGCAAAAATCGCATAGTTTCTGGTCGCTAGCGGGGAAAATCGCGCTATTTTTGGCCGGTAATAGCGAAAATCGCGATTTTTGCCCGCCAGCTGCGAAAATCGCATGGTTTTTGGGGGCTAGCGGCAAAAATCGCTCGGTTTTTGGCTGGTAGCAGAGAAAATCGCGCTATTTTTGCCCGCAAGCTGCAAAAATCGCATAGTTTCTGGCCGCTAGAGGCGAAAATCGCGCGATTTTTGGCCAAAAGCGGCGAAATTCGCACGGTTTTTGGCCGCTAGCGGCGAAAATCGCGCTATTTTTGGCCGGTAGCGGCGACAATCGCGATTTTTGCCAGCCAGCTGCGAAAATCGCACGGTTTTTGGCCGCTAGCGGCGAAAATCGCGCTATTTTTGGCCGTTAGCGGCGAAAATCGCAATTCTTGCCCGCCAGCTGCGAAAATCGCATGGTTTTTGGGCTCTAGCGGCGATAATCGCGCGGTTTTTGGCCAGTAGCAGCGAAAATCGCGCTATTTTTCTCGCAAGCTGCAAAAATCGCATAGTTTTTGGCCCCTAGAGGCGAAAATAGCGCGATTTTTGGTCACTAGCGGCAAAATTCGACGATTTTTGGCCGCTAGCGGCGAAAATCGCACGGTTTTTGGCCGCTAGCGTCGAAAATCGCGCTATTTTTGGCCGGTAGCGGTGAAAATCGCGATTTTTGCACGCCAGCTGCGAAAATCGCACGGTTTTTCGGCCGCTAGCGGCGAAAATCGCGCGATGTTTGGCCGGTAGCGGCGAAAATCGCGCTATTTTTGCCCGCCGGCTGCAAAAATCGCATAGTTTCTGGTCGCTAGCGGGGAAAATCGCGCTATTTTTGGCCGGTAATAGCGAAAATCACGATTTTTGCCCGCCAGCTGCGAAAATCGCATGGTTTTTGGGCGCTAGCGGCAAAAATCGCGCGGTTTTTGGCTGGTAGCAGAGAAAATCGCGCTATTTTTGCCCGCAAGCTGCAAAAATCGCATAGTTTCTGGCCGCTAGAGGCGAAAATCGCGCGATTTTTGGCCAATAGCGGCGAAATTCGCACGGTTTTTGGCCGCTAGCGGCGAAAATCGCGCTATTTTTGGAAGGTAGCAGCGACAATCGCGATTTTTGCCAGCCAGCTGCGAAAATCGCACGGTTTTTGGCCGCTAGCGGCGAAAATCGCGCTATTTTTGGCCGTTAGCGGCGAAAATCGCAATTCTTGCCCGCCAGCTGCGAAAATCGCATGGTTTTTGGGCTCTAGCGGCGATAATCGCGCGGTTTTTGGCCAGTAGCAGCGAAAATCGCGCTATTTTTGCTCGCAAGCTGCAAAAATCGCATAGTTTCTGGCCCCTAGAGGCGAAAATCGCGCGATTTTTGGTCACTAGCGGCAAAATTCGACGATTTTTGGCCGCTAGCGGCGAAAATCGCACGGTTTTTGGCCGCTAGCGTCGAAAATCGCGCTATTTTTGGCCGGTAGCGGTGAAAATCGCGATTTTTGCACGCCAGCTGCGAAAATCGCACAGTTTTTGGTTTTGGCCGCTAGCGGCGAAAATCGCGCGATGTTTGGCCGGTAGCAGCGAAAATCGCGCTATTTTTGCCCGCCAGCTGCAAAAGTCGCATAGTTTCTGGTCGCTAGCGGGGAAAATCGCGCTATTTTTGGCCGGTAATAGCGAAAATCGCGATTTTTGCCCGCCAGCTGCGAAAATCGCATGGTTTTTGGGCGCTAGCGGCAAAAATCGCGCGGTTTTTGGCTGGTAGCAGAGAAAATCGCGCTATTTTTGCCCGCAAGCTGCAAAAATCGCATAGTTTCTGGCCGCTAGAGGCGAAAATCGCTCGATTTTTGGCCAATAGCGGCGAAATTCGCACGGTTTTTGGCCGCTAGCGGCGAAAATCGCGCTATTTTTGGCCGGAAGCGGTGAAAATCGCGATTCTTGCCCGCCAGCTGCGAAAATCGCATGGTATTTGGGCTGTAGCGGCGAAAATCGCGCTATTTTTGGCCAGTAGCAGCGAAAATCGCGCTATTTTTGCCGGCAAGCTGCAAAAATCGCATAGTTTCTGGCCCCTAGAGGCAAAAATCGCGCGATTTTTGGCCACTAGCGGCAAAATTCGACGATTTTTGGCCGCTAACGGCGAAAATCGCACGGTTTTTGGCCGCTAGCGTCGAAAATCGCGCTATTTTTTGCCGGTAGCGGCGAAAATCGCGATTTTTGCCCGCCAGCTGCGAAAATCGCACGGTTTTTGGCCGCTATCGGCGATAATCGCGCGGTTTTTGGCAGGTAGCGGCGAAATTCGCGCGATTTTTACCCGCCAGCTGCAAAAATCGTAGTTCCTGGCCGCTAGCGGCGAAAATCGCGCGATTTTTCGCCGCTAGCGGCGAAATTCGCACAGTTTTTGGCCGCTAGGGGCGAAAATCGCGCTATTTTTGGTCGGTAGCTGCGAAAATCGCGATTTTTGCCCGCCAGCTGCGAAAATCGCATGGTTTTAGGGCGCTAGCGGCAAAAATCGCGCGCTTTTTGGCCGGTAGCGGCGAAAATCGCGCTATTTTTGCCCGCCAGCTGCAAAAATCGCATAGTTTCTGGCCGCTAGAGGCGAAAATCGCGCGATTTTTGCCCAATAGCAGCGAAATTCGCACGGTTTTTGGCCGCTAGCGGCGAAAATCGCGCTATTTTTGGCCGGCAGCGGCGACAATCGCGATTTTTGCCAGCCAGCTGCGAAAATCGCATGGTTTTTGGCCGCTAGCGGCGAAAATCGCGCTATTTTTGGCCGGTAGCGGCGAAAATCGCAATTCTTGCCCGCCAGCTGCGAAAATCGCATGGTTTTTGGGCTCTAGAGGCGAAAATCGCGCGGTTTTTGGCCAGTAGCAGCGAAAATCGCGCTATTTTTGCTCGCAAGCTGCAAAAATCGCATAGTTTCTGGCCCCTAGAGGCGAAAATCGCGCGATTTTTGGTCACTAGCGGCAAAATTCGACGATTTTTGGCCGCTAGCGGCGAAAATCGCACGGTTTTTGGCCGGTAGCGGCGAAAATCGCGCTATTTTTGCCCGCCAGCTGCAAAAATCGCATAGTTTCTGGTCGCTAGCGGGAAAAATCGCGCTATTTTTGGCCGGTAATAGCGAAAATCGCGATTTTTGCCCGCCAGCTGCGAAAATCGCATGGTTTTTGGGCGCTAGCGGCAAAAATGGCGCGGTTTTTGGCTGGTAGCAGAGAAAATCGCGCTATTTTTGCCCGCAAGCTGCAAAAATCGCATAGTTTATGGCCGCTATAGGCGAAAATCGCGCGATTTTTGGCCAATAGCAGCGAAATTCGCACGGTTTTTGGCCGCTAGCGGCGAAAATCGCGCTATTTTTGGCCGGTAGCGGCGACAATCGCGATTTTTGCCAGCCAGCTGCGAAAATCGCACGGTTTTTGGCCGCTAGCGGCGAAAATCGCGCTATTTTTGGCCGTTAGCGGCGAAAATCGCAATTCTTGCCCGCCAGCTGCGAAAATCGCATGGTTTTTGGGCTCTAGCGGCGATAATCGCGCGGTTTTTGGCAGGTAGCGGCGAAAATCGCGCTATTTTTGCCCGCCAGCTGCAAAAATCGCATAGTTTCTGGTCGCTAGCGGGGAAAATCGCGCTATTTTTGGCCGGTAATAGCGAAAATCGCGATTTTTGCCCGCCAGCTGCGAAAATCGCATGGTTTTTGGGCGCTAGCGGCAAAAATCGCGCGGTTTTTGGCTGGTAGCAGAGAAAATCGCGCTATTTTTGCCCGCAAGCTGCAAAAATCGCATAGTTTCTGGCCCCTAGTGGCAAAAATCGCGCGATTTTTGGCCACTAGCGGCAAAATTCGACGATTTTTGGCCGCTAGCGGCGAAAATCGCACGGTTTTTGGCCGCTAGCGTCGAAAATCGCGCTATTTTTGGCCGGTAGCGGTGAAAATCGCGATTTTTGCACGCCAGCTGCGAAAATCGCACGGTTTTTGGCCGCTAGCGGCGAAAATCGCGCGATGTTTGGCCGGTAGCGGCGAAAATCGCGCTATTTTTGCCCGCCGGCTGCAAAAATCGCATAGTTTCTGGTCGCTAGCGGGGAAAATCGCGCTATTTTTGGCCGGTAATAGCGAAAATCACGATTTTTGCCCGCCAGCTGCGAAAATCGCATGGTTTTTGGGCGCTAGCGGCAAAAATCGCGCGGTTTTTGGCTGGTAGCAGAGAAAATCGCGCTATTTTTGCCCGCAAGCTGCAAAAATCGCATAGTTTCTGGCCGCTAGAGGCGAAAATCGCGCGATTTTTGGCCAATAGCGGCGAAATTCGCACGGTTTTTGGCCGCTAGCGGCGAAAATCGCGCTATTTTTGGAAGGTAGCAGCGACAATCGCGATTTTTGCCAGCCAGCTGCGAAAATCGCACGGTTTTTGGCCGCTAGCGGCGAAAATCGCGCTATTTTTGGCCGTTAGCGGCGAAAATCGCAATTCTTGCCCGCCAGCTGCGAAAATCGCATGGTTTTTGGGCTCTAGCGGCGATAATCGCGCGGTTTTTGGCCAGTAGCAGCGAAAATCGCGCTATTTTTGCTCGCAAGCTGCAAAAATCGCATAGTTTCTGGCCCCTAGAGGCGAAAATCGCGCGATTTTTGGTCACTAGCGGCAAAATTCGACGATTTTTGGCCGCTAGCGGCGAAAATCGCACGGTTTTTGGCCGCTAGCGTCGAAAATCGCGCTATTTTTGGCCGGTAGCGGTGAAAATCGCGATTTTTGCACGCCAGCTGCGAAAATCGCACAGTTTTTGGTTTTGGCCGCTAGCGGCGAAAATCGCGCGATGTTTGGCCGGTAGCAGCGAAAATCGCGCTATTTTTGCCCGCCAGCTGCAAAAGTCGCATAGTTTCTGGTCGCTAGCGGGGAAAATCGCGCTATTTTTGGCCGGTAATAGCGAAAATCGCGATTTTTGCCCGCCAGCTGCGAAAATCGCATGGTTTTTGGGCGCTAGCGGCAAAAATCGCGCGGTTTTTGGCTGGTAGCAGAGAAAATCGCGCTATTTTTGCCCGCAAGCTGCAAAAATCGCATAGTTTCTGGCCGCTAGAGGCGAAAATCGCTCGATTTTTGGCCAATAGCGGCGAAATTCGCACGGTTTTTGGCCGCTAGCGGCGAAAATCGCGCTATTTTTGGCCGGAAGCGGTGAAAATCGCGATTCTTGCCCGCCAGCTGCGAAAATCGCATGGTATTTGGGCTGTAGCGGCGAAAATCGCGCTATTTTTGGCCAGTAGCAGCGAAAATCGCGCTATTTTTGCCGGCAAGCTGCAAAAATCGCATAGTTTCTGGCCCCTAGAGGCAAAAATCGCGCGATTTTTGGCCACTAGCGGCAAAATTCGACGATTTTTGGCCGCTAACGGCGAAAATCGCACGGTTTTTGGCCGCTAGCGTCGAAAATCGCGCTATTTTTGGCCGGTAGCGGCGAAAATCGCGATTTTTGCCCGCCAGCTGCGAAAATCGCACGGTTTTTGGCCGCTATCGGCGATAATCGCGCGGTTTTTGGCAGGTAGCGGCGAAATTCGCGCGATTTTTACCCGCCAGCTGCAAAAATCGTAGTTCCTGGCCGCTAGCGGCGAAAATCGCGCGATTTTTCGCCGCTAGCGGCGAAATTCGCACAGTTTTTGGCCGCTAGGGGCGAAAATCGCGCTATTTTTGGTCGGTAGCTGCGAAAATCGCGATTTTTGCCCGCCAGCTGCGAAAATCGCATGGTTTTAGGGCGCTAGCGGCAAAAATCGCGCGCTTTTTGGCCGGTAGCGGCGAAAATCGCGCTATTTTTGCCCGCCAGCTGCAAAAATCGCATAGTTTCTGGCCGCTAGAGGCGAAAATCGCGCGATTTTTGCCCAATAGCGGCGAAATTCGCACGGTTTTTGGCCGCTAGCGGCGAAAATCGCGCTATTTTTGGCCGGCAGCGGCGACAATCGCGATTTTTGCCAGCCAGCTGCGAAAATCGCATGGTTTTTGGCCGCTAGCGGCGAAAATCGCGCTATTTTTGGCCGGTAGCGGCGAAAATCGCAATTCTTGCCCGCCAGCTGCGAAAATCGCATGGTTTTTGGGCTCTAGAGGCGAAAATCGCGCGGTTTTTGGCCAGTAGCAGCGAAAATCGCGCTATTTTTGCTCGCAAGCTGCAAAAATCGCATAGTTTCTGGCCCCTAGAGGCGAAAATCGCGCGATTTTTGTTCACTAGCGGCAAAATTCGACGATTTTTGGCCGCTAGCGGCGAAAATCGCACGGTTTTTGGCCGGTAGCGGCGAAAATCGCGCTATTTTTGCCCGCCAGCTGCAAAAATCGCATAGTTTCTGGTCGCTAGCGGGAAAAATCGCGCTATTTTTGGCCGGTAATAGCGAAAATCGCGATTTTTGCCCGCCAGCTGCGAAAATCGCATGGTTTTTGGGCGCTAGCGGCAAAAATGGCGCGGTTTTTGGCTGGTAGCAGAGAAAATCGCGCTATTTTTGCCCGCAAGCTGCAAAAATCGCATAGTTTATGGCCGCTATAGGCGAAAATCGCGCGATTTTTGGCCAATAGCAGCGAAATTCGCACGGTTTTTGGCCGCTAGCGGCGAAAATCGCGCTATTTTTGGCCGGTAGCGGCGACAATCGCGATTTTTGCCAGCCAGCTGCGAAAATCGCACGGTTTTTGGCCGCTAGCGGCGAAAATCGCGCTATTTTTGGCCGTTAGCGGCGAAAATCGCAATTCTTGCCCGCCAGCTGCGAAAATCGCATGGTTTTTGGGCTCTAGCGGCGATAATCGCGCGGTTTTTGGCAGGTAGCGGCGAAAATCGCGCTATTTTTGCCCGCCAGCTGCAAAAATCGCATAGTTTCTGGTCGCTAGCGGGGAAAATCGCGCTATTTTTGGCCGGTAATAGCGAAAATCGCGATTTTTGCCCGCCAGCTGCGAAAATCGCATGGTTTTTGGGCGCTAGCGGCAAAAATCGCGCGGTTTTTGGCTGGTAGCAGAGAAAATCGCGCTATTTTTGCCCGCAAGCTGCAAAAATCGCATAGTTTCTGGCCGCTAGAGGCGAAAATCGCGCTATTTTTGGCCGGTAGCGGCGACAATCACGATTCTTCCCCGCCAGCTGCGAAAATCGCACGGTTTTTGGCCGGTAGCGGCGAAAATCGCGATTTTTGCCCGCCAGCTGCGAAAATCGCGCGGGTTTTGGCCGGTAGCGGCGAAAATCGCGCTATTTTTGCCCGCCAGCTGCAAAAATCGCATAGTTTCTGGTCGCTAGCGGGGAAAATCGCGCTATTTTTGGCCGGTAATGGCGAAAATCGCGATTTTTGCCCGCCAGCTGCGAAAATCGCACGTTTTTTTGCCGCTAGCGGCGAAAATCGCACGATTTTTGGCCGGTAGCGGCGAAAATCGCGATTTTTGCCCGCCAGCTGCAAAAATCGCAAAGTTTCTGGTCGCTAGCGGCAAAAATCGCGCTATTTTTGACCGGTAGCGGCAAAAATCGCGATTTTTGCCAGCCAGCTGCGAAAATCGCATGATTTTTGGCCGCTAGCGGCGAAAATCGCGCGGTTTTTGGCAGGTAGCGGCGAAATTCACGCGATTTTTACCCGCCAACTGCAAAAATCGCACGGTTTTTGGCCGGTAGCGTCGAAAATCGCGCTATTTTTGGCCGGTAGCGGCGAAAATCGCGATTCTTGCCCGCCAGCTGCGAAAATCGCATAGTTTCTGGTCGCTAGCGGCGAAAATCGCGCTATTTTTGACCGGTAGCGGCGAAAATCGAGATTTTTGCCCGCCAGCTGCGAAAATCGCATGGTTTTTGGCCGCTAGCGGCGAAAATCGCGCGGTTTTTGGCAGGTAGCGGCGAAATTCGCGCGATTTTTTCCCGCCAGCTGCAAAAATCGCAGTTTCTGGCCGCTAGCGGCGAAAATCGCGCGATTTTTCGCCGCTAGCGGCGAAATTCGCACGGTTTTTGGCCGCTAGCGGCGAAAATCGCGCTATTTTTGGCCGGTAGCGGCGATAATCGCGATTCTTGCCCGACAGCTGCGAAAATCTCATGGTTTTTGGGCTCTAGCGGCGAAAATCGCGCGGTTTTTGGCCAGTAGCAGCGAAAATCGCTCTATTTTTGCCCGCAAGCTGCAAAAATCGCATAGTTTCTGGCCCCTAGAGGCGAAAATCGCGCGATTTTTGGCCACTAGCGGCAAAATTCGACGATTTTTGGCCTCTAGCGGCGAAAATCGCACGGTTTTTGGCCGCTAGCGTCGAAAATCGCGCTATTTTTGGCCGGTAGCGGCGAAAATCGCGATTTTTGCCCGCCAGCTGCGAAAATCGCACGGTTTCTGGTCGCTAGCGGCGAAAATCGCGCTATTTTTTTGCCGGTAGCGGCGAAAATCGCGATTCTTGCCCGCCAGCTGCGAAAATCACATGGTTTTTGGAATCTAGCGGCGAAAATCGCGCGGTTTTTGGCCAGTAGCGGCGAAATTCGCTCGATTTTTTCCCGCCAGCTGCAAAAATCGCAGTTTCTGGCCGCTAGCGGCGAAAATCCCGCGATTTTTCGCCTGTAGCGGCGAAATTCGCACGTTTTTTGGCCGCTAGCGGCGAAAATTGCGCTATTTTTTGCCGGTAGCTGCGAAAATCGCGATTTTTGCCCGCCAGCTGCGAAAATCGCATGGTTTTTGGGCGCTACCGGCAAAAATCGCGCGGTTTTTGGCAGGTAGCAGAGAAAATCGCGCTAATTTTTCCCGCAAGCTACAAAAATCGCATAGTTTCTGGCCCCTAGAGGCGAAAATCGCGCGATTTTTGGCCACTAGCGGCAAAATTCGACGATTTTTGGCCGCTAGCGGAAAAATCGCACGGTTTTTGGCCACTAGTGTCGAAAATCGCGCTATTTTTGGCAGCTAGCGGCGAAAATCGCGCTATTTTTGCCCGCCAGCTGCGAAAATCGCATGGTTTTTGGGCGCTAGCGGCAAAAATCGCGCGGTTTTTGGCAGGTAGCAGAGAAAATCGCACTAATTTTTCCCGCAAGCTACAAAAATCGCATAGTTTCTGGCCCCTAGAGGCGAAAATCGCGCGATTTTTGGCCAGTAGCGGCGAAATTCGCTCGATTTTTTCCCGCCAGCTGCAAAAATCGCAGTTTCTGGCCGCTAGCGGCGAAAATCCCGCGATTTTTCGCCGGTAGCGGCGAAATTCGCACGTTTTTTGGTCGCTAGCGGCGAAAATCGCGCTATTTTTTTGCCGGTAGCTGCGAAAATCGCGATTTTTGTCCGCCAGCTGCAAAAATCGCATGGTTTTTGGGCGCTAGCGGCAAAAATCGCGCGGTTTTTGGCAGGTAGCAGAGAAAATCGCGCTAATTTTTCCCGCAAGCTACAAAAATCGCATAGTTTCTGGCCCATAGAGGCGAAAATCGCGCGATTTTTGGCCACTAGCGGCAAAATTCGACGATTTTTGGCCGCTAGTTGAAAAATCGCACGGTTTTTGGCCACTTGCGGCGAAAATCGCGCTATTTTTGCCCGCCAGCTGCAAAAATCGCAGTTTCTGGCCGCTAGCGGCGAAAATCGCGCGATTTTTCGCCGCTAGCGGCGAAATTCGCACAGTTTTTGGCCGCTAGGAGCGAAAATCGCGCTATTTTTTGTCGGTAGCTGCGAAAATCGCGATTTTTGCCCGCCAGCTGCGAAAATCGCATGGTTTTAGGGCGCTAGCGGCAAAAATCGCGCGCTTTTTGGCCGGTAGCGGCGAAAATCGCGCTATTTTTGCCCGCCAGCTGCAAAAATCGCATAGTTTCTGGCCGCTAGAGGCGAAAATCGCGCGATTTTTGCCCAATAGCGGCGAAATTCGACGATTTTTGGCCGCTAGCGGCGAAAATCGCACGGTTTTTGGCCGCTAGCGGCGAAAATCGCGCGGTGTTTGGCCGGTAGCGGCGAAAATCGCGCTATTTTTGCCCGCAAGCTGCAAAAATCGCATAGTTTCTGGTCGCTAGCGGGGAAAATCGCGCTATTTTTGGCCGGTAATAGCGAAAATCGCGATTTTTGACCGCCAGCTGCGAAAATCGCATGGTTTTTGGGCGCTAGCGGCAAAAATCGCGCGGTTTTTGGCTGGTAGCAGAGAAAATCGCGCTATTTTTGCCCGCAAGCTGCAAAAATCGCATAGTTTCTGGCCGCTAGAGGCGAAAATCGCGCGATTTTTGGCCAATAGCGGCGAAATTCGCACGGTTTTTGGCCGCTAGCGGCGAAAATCGCGCTATTTTTGGCGGGTAGCGGCGACAATCGCGATTTTTGCCAGCCAGCTGCGAAAATCGCACGGTTTTTGGCCGCTAGCGGCGAAAATCGCGCTATTTTTGGCCGTTAGCGGCGAAAATCGCAATTCTTGCCCGCCAGCTGCTAAAATCGCATGGTTTTTGGGCTCTAGCGGCGATAATCGCGCGGTTTTTGGCCAGTAGCAGCGAAAATCGCGCTATTTTTGCTCGCAAGCTGCAAAAATCGCATAGTTTCTGGCCCCTAGAGGCAAAAATCGCGCGATTTTTGGTCACTAGCGGCAAAATTCGACGATTTTTGGCCGCTAGCGGCGAAAATCGCACGGTTTTTGGCCGCTAGCGTCGAAAATCGCGCTATTTTTGGCCGGTAGCGGTGAAAATCGCGATTTTTGCACGCCAGTTGAGAAAATCGCACGGTTTTTGGCCGCTAGCGGCGAAAATCGCGCGATGTTTGGCCGGTAGCGGCGAAAATCGCGCTATTTTTGCCCGCCAGCTGCAAAAATCGCATAGTTTCTGGTCGCTAGCGGGGAAAATCGCGCTATTTTTGGCCGGTAATAGCGAAAATCGCGATTTTTGCCCGCCAGCTGCGAAAATCGCATGGTTTTTGGGCGCTAGCGGCAAAAATCGCGCGGTTTTTGGCTGGTAGCAGAAAAAATCGCGCTATTTTTGCCCGCAAGCTGCAAAAATCGCATAGTTTCTGGTCGCTAGAGGCGAAAATCGCTCGATTTTTGGCCAATAGCGGCGAAATTCGCACGGTTTTTGGCCGCTAGCGGCGAAAATCGCGCTATTTTTGGCCGGAAGCGGTGAAAATCGCGATTCTTGCCCGCCAGCTGCGAAAATCGCATGGTATTTGGGCTGTAGCGGCGAAAATCGCGCTATTTTTGGCCAGTAGCAGCGAAAATCGCGCTATTTTTGCCGGCAAGCTGCAAAAATCGCATAGTTTCTGGCCCCTAGAGGCAAAAATCGCGCGATTTTTGGCCACTAGCGGCAAAATTCGACGATTTTGGGCCGCTAGCGGCGAAAATCGCACGGTTTTTGGCCGCTAGCGTCAAAAATCGCGCTATTTTTGGCCGGTAGCGGCGAAAATCGCGATTTTTGCCCGCCAGCTGCGAAAATCGCACGGTTTTTGGCCGCTATCGGCGAAAATCGCGCGGTTTTTGGCAGGTAGCGGCGAAATTCGCGCGATTTTTACCCGCCAGCTGCAAAAATCGCAGTTTTTGGCCGCTAGCGGCGAAAATCGCGCTATTTTTGGCCGGTAGCGGCGAAAATCGCAATTCTTGCCCGCCAGCTGCGAAAATCGCATGGTTTTTGGGCTCTAGCGGCGAAAATCGCGCGGTTTTTGGCCAGTAGCAGCGAAAATCGCGCTATTTTTGCTCGCAAGCTGCAAAAATCGCATAGTTTCTGGCCCCTAGAGGCGAAAATAGCGCGATTTTTGGTCACTAGCGGCAAAAATCGACGATTTTTGGCCGCTAGCGGCGAAAATCGCACGGTTTTTGGCCGCTAGCGTCGAAAATCGCGCTATTTTTGGCCGGTAGCGGTGAAAATCGCGCTATTTTTGCCCGCCAGCTGCAAAAATCGCATAGTTTCTGGCCCCTAGAGGCGAAAATCGCGCGATTTTTGGTCACTAGCGGCAAAATTCGACGATTTTTGGCCGCTAGCGGCGAAAATCGCACGGTTTTTGGCCGGTAGCGGCGAAAATCGCGCTATTTTTGCCCGCCAGCTGCAAAAATCGCATAGTTTCTGGTCGCTACCGGGGAAAATCGCGCTATTTTTGGCCGGTAATAGCGAAAATCGCGATTTTTGCCCGCCAGCTGCGAAAATCGCATGGTTTTTGGGCGCTAGCGGCAAAAATCGCGCGGTTTTTGGCTGGTAGCCGAGAAAATCGCGCTATTTTTGCCCGCAAGCTGCAAAAATCGCATAGTTTCTGGCCGCTAGAGGCGAAAATCGCGCGATTTTTGGCCAATAGCGGCGAAATTCGCACGGTTTTTGGCCGCTAGCGGCGAAAATCGCGCTATTTTTGGCCGGTAGCGGCGACAATCGCGATTTTTGCCAGCCAGCTGCGAAAATCGCACGGTTTTTGGCCGCTAGCGGCGAAAATCGCGCTATTTTTGGCCGTTAGCGGCGAAAATCGCAATTCTTGCCCGCCAGCTGCAAGAATCGCATGGTTTTTGGGCTCTAGCGGCGATAATCGCGCGGTTTTTGGCCAGTAGCAGCGAAAATCGCGCTATTTTTGCTCGCAAAAATCGCATAGTTTCTGGCCCCTAGAGGCGAAAATCGCGCGATTTTTGGTCACTAGCGGCAAAATTCGACGATTTTTGGCCGCTAGCGGCGAAAATGGCACGGTTTTTGGCCGCTAGCGTCGAAAATCGCGCTATTTTTGGCCGGTAGCGGTGAAAATCGCGATTTTTGCACGCCAGCTGCGAAAATCGCACGGTTTTTGGCCGCTAGCGGCGAAAATCGCGCGGTGTTTGGCCGGTAGCGGCGAAAATCGCGCTATTTTTGCCCGCCAGCTGCAAAAATCGCATAGTTTCTGGTCGCTAGCGGGGAAAATCGCGCTATTTTTGGCCGGTAATAGCGAAAATCGCGATTTTTGCCCGCCAGCTGCGAAAATCGCATGGTTTTTGGGCGCTAGCGGCAAAAATCGCGCGGTTTTTGGCTGGTAGCAGAGAAAATCGCGCTATTTTTGCCCGCAAGCTGCAAAAATCGCATAGTTTCTGGCCGCTAGAGCCGAAAATCGCGCGATTTTTGGCCAATAGTTGCGAATTTCGCACGGTTTTTGGCCGCTAGCGGCGAAAATCGCGCTATTTTTGGCCGGTAGCGGCGACAATCGCGATTTTTGCCAGCCAGCTGCGAAAATCGCACGGTTTTTGGCCGCTAGCGGCGAAAATCGCGCTAATTTTGACCGTTAGCGGCGAAAATCGCAATTCTTGCCCGCCAGCTGCGAAAATCGCATTGTTTTTGGGCTCTAGCGGCGATAATCGCGCGGTTTTTGGCCAGTAGCAGCGAAAATCGCGCTATTTTTGCTCGCAAAAATCGCATAGTTTCTGGCCCCTAGAGGCGAAAATCGCGCGATTTTTGGTCACTAGCGGCAAAATTCGACGATTTTTGGCCGCTAGCGGCGAAAATCGCACGGTTTTTGGCCGCTAGCGTCGAAAATGGCGCTATTTTTGGCCGGTAGCGGTGAAAATCGCGATTTTTGCACGCCAGCTGCGAAAATCGCACGGTTTTTGGCCGCTAGCGGCGAAAATCGCGCGGTGTTTGGCCGGTAGCGGCGAAAATCGCGCTATTTTTGCCCGCCAGCTGCAAAAATCGCATAGTTTCTGGTCGCTAGCGGGGAAAATCGCGCTATTTTTGGCCGGTAATAGCGAAAATCGCGATTTTTGCCCGCCAGCTGCGAAAATCGCATGGTTTTTGGGCGCTAGCGGCAAAAATCGCGCGGTTTTTGGCTGGTAGCAGAGAAAATCGCGCTATTTTTGCCCGCAAGCTGCAAAAATCGCATAGTTTCTGGCCGCTAGAGGCGAAAATCGCTCGATTTTTGGCCAATAGCGGCGAAATTCGCACGGTTTTTGGCCGCTAGCGGCGAAAATCGCGCTATTTTTGGCCGGTAGCGGTGAAAATCGCGATTCTTGCCCGCCAGCTGCGAAAATCGCATGGTATTTGGGCTCTAGCGGCGAAAATCGCGCTTTTTTTGGCCAGTAGCAGCGAAAATCGCGCTATTTTTGCCTGCAAGCTGCCAAATTCGCATAGTTTCTGGCCCCTAGAGGCAAAAATCGCGCGATTTTTGGCCACTAGCGGCAAAATTCGACGATTTTTGGCCGCTAGCGGCGAAAATCGCACGGTTTTTGGCCGCTAGCGTCGAAAATCGCGCTATTTTTGGCCGGTAGCGGCGAAACCGCGATTTTTGCCCGCCAGCTGCGAAAATCGCACGGTTTTTGGCCGCTAGCGGCGAAAAACGCGCTATTTTTGGCCGGTAGCGGCGAAAATCCCGATTCTTCCCCGCCAGCTGCGAAAATCGCACGGTTTTTGGCCGGTAGCGGCGAAAATCGCGATTTTTGCCCGCCAGTTGCGAAAATCGCGCGGTTTTTGGCCGGTAGCGGCGAAAATCGCGCTATTTTTGCCCGCCAGCTGCAAAAATCGCATAGTTTCTGGTCGCTAGCGGGGAAAATCGCGCTATTTTTGGCCGGTAATGGCGAAAATCGCGATTTTTGCCCTCCAGCTGCGAAAATCGCACGTTTTTTTGCCGCTAGCGGCGAAAATCGCACTATTTTTGGCCGGTAGCGGCGAAAATCGCGATTTTTGCCCGCCAGCTGCAAAAATCGCAAAGTTTCTGGTCGCTAGCGGCAAAAATCGCGCTATTTTTGACCGGTAGCGGCAAAAATCGCGACTTTTGCCAGCCAGCTGCGAAAATCGCATGATTTTTGGCCGCTAGCGGCGAAAATCGCGCGGTTTTTGGCAGGTAGCGGCGAAATTCACGCGATTTTTACCCGCCAACTGCAAAAATCGCACGGTTTTTGGCCGGTAGCGTCGAAAATCGCGCTATTTTTGGCCGGTAGCGGCGAAAATCGCGATTCTTGCCCGCCAGCTGGGAAAATCGCATAGTTTCTGGTCGCTAGCGGCGAAAATCGCGCTATTTTTGACCGGTAGCGGCGAAAATCGCGATTTTTGCCCGCCAGCTGCGAAAATCGCATGGTTTTTGGCCGCTAGCGGCGAAAATCGCGCGGTTTTTGGCAGGTAGCGGCAAAATTCGACGATTTTTGGCCGCTAGCGGAAAAATCGCACGGTTTTTGGCCACTAGTGTCGAAAATCGCGCTATTTTTGGCCGCTAGCGGCGAAAATCGCGCTATTTTTGCCCGCCAGCTGCGAAAATCGCATGTTTTTTGGGCGCTAGCGGCAAAAAATCGCGCGGTTTTTGGCAGGTAGCAGAGAAAATCGCACTAATTTTTCCCGCAAGCTACAAAAATCGCATAGTTTCTGGCCCCTAGAGGCGAAAATCGCGCGATTTTTGGCCAGTAGTGGCGAAATTCGCTCGATTTTTTCCCGCCAGCTGCAAAAATCGCAGTTTCTGGCCGCTAGCGGCGAAAATCCCGCGATTTTTCGCCGGTAGCGGCGAAATTCGCACGTGTTTTGGCCGCTAGCGGCGAAAATCGCGCTATTTTTTTGCCGGTAGCTGCGAAAATCGCGATTTTTGCCCGCCAGCTGCGAAAATCGCATGGTTTTTGGGCGCTAGCGGCAAAAATCGCGCGGTTTTTGGCAGGTAGCAGAGAAAATCGCGCTAATTTTTCCCGCAAGCTACAAAAATCGCATAGTTTCTGGCCCCTAGAGGCGAAAATCGCGCGATTTTTGGCCAGTAGCGGCAAAATTCGACGATTTTTGGCCGCTAGCGGAAAAATCGCACGGTTTTTGGCCACTAGCGTCGAAAATCGCGCTATTTTTTGCCGCTAGCGGCGAAAATCGCGCTATTTTTGCCCGCCAGCTGCGAAAATCGCATGGTTTTTGGGCGCTAGCGGCAAAAATCGCGCGGTATTTGGCAGGTAGCAGAGAAAATCGCGCTAATTTTGCCCGCAAGCTACAAAAATCGCATAGTTTCTGGCCCCTAGAGGCGAAAATCGCGCGATTTTTGGCCAGTAGCGGCGAAATTCGCTCGATTTTTTCCCGCCAGCTGCAAAAATCGCAGTTTCTGGCCGCTAGCGGCGAAAATCCCGCGATTTTTCGCCGGTAGCGGCGAAATTCGCACGTTTTTTGGCCGCTAGCGGCGAAAATCGCGCTATTTTTTTGCCGGTAGCTGCGAAAATCGCGATTTTTGTCCGCCAGCTGCGAAAATCGCATGGTTTTTGGGCGCTAGCGGCAAAAATCGCGCGGTTTTTGGCAGGTAGCAGAGAAAATCGCGCTAATTTTTCCCGCAAGCTACAAAAATCGCATAGTTTCTGGCCCCTAGAGGCGAAAATCGCGCGATTTTTGGCCACTTGCGGCGAAAATCGCGCTATTTTTGCCCGCCAGCTGCAAAAATCGCAGTTTCTGGCCGCTAGCGGCGAAAATCGCGCGATTTTTCGCCGCTAGCGGCGAAATTCGCACAGTTTTTGGCCGCTAGGGGCGAAAATCGCGCTATTTTTGGTCGGTAGCTGCGAAAATCGCGATTTTTGCCCGCCAGCTGCGAAAATCGCATGGTTTTAGGGCGCTAGCGGCAAAAATCGCGCGCTTTTTGGCCGGTAGCGGCGAAAATCGCGCTATTTTTGCCCGCCAGCTGCAAAAATCGCATAGTTTCTGGCCGCTAGAGGCGAAAATCGCGCGATTTTTGCCCAATAGCGGCGAAATTCGCACGGTTTTTGGCCGCTAGCGGCGAAAATCGCGCTATTTTTGGCCGGTAGCGGCGACAATCGCGATTTTTGCCAGCCAGCTGCGAAAATCGCACGGTTTTTGGCCGCTAGCGGCGAAAATCGCGCTATTTTTGGCCGGTAGCTGCGAAAATCGCAATTCTTGCCCGCCAGCTGCGAAAATCGCATGGTTTTGGGGCTCTAGCGGCGAAAATCGCGCGGTTTTTGGCCAGTAGCAGCGAAAATCGCGCTATTTTTGCTCGCAAGCTGCATAAATCGCATAGTTTCTGGCCCGTAGAGGCGAAAATCGCGCGATTTTTGGTCACTAGCGGCAAAATTCGACGATTTTTGGCCGCTAGCGGCGAAAATCGCACGTTTTTGGCCGCTAGCGTCGAAAATCGCGCTATTTTTGGCCGGTAGCGGTGAAAATCGCGCTATTTTTGCCCGCCAGCTGCAAAAATCGCATAGTTTCTGGCCCCTAGAGGCGAAAATCGCGCGATTTTTGGTCACTAGCGGCAAAATTCGACGATTTTTGGCCGCTAGCGGCGAAAATCGCACGGTTTTTGGCCGCTAGCGGCGAAAATCGCGCGGTGTTTGGCCGGTAGCGGCGAAAATCGCGCTATTTTTGGCCGGTAATAGCGAAAATCGCGATTTTTGCCCGCCAGCTGCGAAAATCGCATGGTTTTTGGGCGCTAGCGGCAAAAATCGCGCGGTTTTTGGCTGGTAGCAGAGAAAATCGCGCTATTTTTGCCCGCAAGCTGCAAAAATCGCATAGTTTCTGGCCGCTAGAGGCGAAAATCGCGCGATTTTTGGCCAATAGCGGCGAAATTCGCACGGTTTTTGGCCGCTAGCGGCGAAAATCGCGCTATTTTTGGCCGGTAGCGGCGACAATCGCGATTTTTGCCAGCCAACTGCGAAAATCGCACGGTTTTTGGCCGCTAGCGGCGAAAATCGCGCTATTTTTGGCCGTTAGCGGCGAAAATCGCAATTCTTGCCCGCCAGCTGCGAAAATCGCATGGTTTTTGGGCTCTAGCGGCGATAATCGCGCGGTTTTTGGCCAGTAGCAGCGAAAATCGCGCTATTTTTGCTCGCAAGCTGCAAAAATCGCATAGTTTCTGGCCCCTAGAGGCAAAAATCGCGCGATTTTTGGTCACTAGCGCCAAAATTCGACGATTTTTGGCCGCTAGCGGCGAAAATCGCACGGTTTTTGGCCGCTAGCGTCGAAAATCGCGCTATTTTTGGCCGGTAGCGGTGAAAATCGCGATTTTTGCACGCCAGCTGAGAAAATCGCACGGTTTTTGGCCGCTAGCGGCGAAAATCGCGCGATGTTTGGCCGGTAGCGGCGAAAATCGCGCTATTTTTGCCCGCCAGCTGCAAAAATCGCATAGTTTCTGGTCGCTAGCGGGGAAAATCGCGCTATTTTTGGCCGGTAATAGCGAAAATCGCGATTTTTGCCCGCCAGCTGCGAAAATCGCATGGTTTTTGGGCGCTAGCGGCAAAAATCGCGCGGTTTTTGGCTGGTAGCAGAGAAAATCGCGCTATTTTTGCCCGCAAGCTGCAAAAATCGCATAGTTTCTGGCCGCTAGAGGCGAAAATCGCTCGATTTTTGGCCAATAGCGGCGAAATTCGCACGGTTTTTGGCCGCTAGCGGCGAAAATCGCGCTATTTTTGGCCGGAAGCGGTGAAAATCGCGATTCTTGCCCGCCAGCTGCGAAAATCGCATGGTATTTGGGCTGTAGCGGCGAAAATCGCGCTATTTTTGGCCAGTAGCAGCGAAAATCGCGCTATTTTTGCCGGCAAGCTGCAAAAATCGCATAGTTTCTGGCCCCTAGAGGCAAAAATCGCGCGATTTTTGGCCACTAGCGGCAAAATTCAACGATTTTTGGCCGCTAGCGGCGAAAATCGCACGGTTTTTGGCCGCTAGCGTCAAAAATCGCGCTATTTTTGGCCGGTAGCGGCGAAAATCGCGATTTTTGCCCGCCAGCTGCGAAAATCGCACGGTTTTTGCCCGCTATCGGCGAAAATCGCGCGGTTTTTGGCAGGTAGCGGCGAAATTGGCGCGATTTTTACCCGCCAGCTGCAAAAATCGCAGTTTCTGGCCGCTAGCGGCGAAAATCGCGCGATTTTTCGCCGCTAGCGGCGAAATTCGCACAGTTTTTGGCCGCTAGGGGCAAAAATCGCGCGCTTTTTGGCCGGTAGCGGCGAAAATCGCGCTATTTTTGCCCGCCAGCTGCAAAAATCGCATAGTTTCTGGCCGCTAGAGGCGAAAATCGCGCGATTTTTGCCCAATAGCGGCGAAATTCGCACGGTTTTTGGCCGCTAGCGGCGAAAATCGCGCTATTTTTGGCCGGCAGCGGCGACAATCGCGATTTTTGCCAGCCAGCTTCGAAAATCGCACGGTTTTTGGCCGCTAGCGGCGAAAATCGCGCTATTTTTGGCCGGTAGCGGCGAAAATCGCAATTCTTGCCCGCCAGCAGCGAAAATCGCATGGTTTTTGGGCTCTAGCGGCGAAAATCGCGCGGTTTTTGGCCAGTAGCAGCGAAAATCGCGCTATTTTTGCTCGCAAGCTGCAAAAATCGCATAGTTTCTGGCCCCTAGAGGCGAAAATCGCGCGATTTTTGGTCACTAGCGGCAAAAATCGACGATTTTTGGCCGCTAGCGGCGAAAATCGCACGGTTTTTGGCCGCTAGCGTCGAAAATCGCGCTATTTTTGGCCGGTAGCGGTGAAAATCGCGCTATTTTTGCCCGCCAGCTGCAAAAATCGCATAGTTTCTGGCCCCTAGAGGCGAAAATCGCGCGATTTTTGGTCACTAGCGGCAAAATTCGACGATTTATGGCCGCTAGCGGCGAAAATCGCACGGTTTTTGGCCGGTAGCGGCGAAAATCGCGCTATTTTTGCCCGCCAGCTGCAAAAATCGCATAGTTTCTGGTCGCTACCGGGGAAAATCGCGCTATTTTGGGCCGGTAATAGCGAAAATCGCGATTTTTGCCCGCCAGCTGCGAAAATCGCATGGTTTTTGGGCGCTAGCGGCAAAAATCGCGCGGTTTTTGGCTGGTAGCAGAGAAAATCGCCCTATTTTTGCCCGCAAGCTGCAAAAATCGCATAGTTTCTGGCCGCTAGAGGCGAAAATCGCGCGATTTTTGGCCAATAGCGGCGAAATTCGCACGGTTTTTGGCCGCTAGCGGCGAAAATCGCGCTATTTTTGGCCGGTAGCGGCGACAATCGCGATTTTTGCCAGCCAGCTGCGAAAATCGCACGGTTTTTGGCCGCTAGCGGCGAAAATCGCGCTATTTTTGGCCGTTAGCGGCGAAAATCGCAATTCTTGCCCGCCAGCTGCGAGAATCGCATGGTTTTTGGGCTCTAGCGGCGATAATCGCGCGGTTTTTGGCCAGTAGCAGCGAAAATCGCGCTATTTTTGCTCGCAAAAATCGCATAGTTTCTGGCCCCTAGAGGCGAAAATCGCGCGATTTTTGGTCACTAGCGGCAAAATTCGACGATTTTTGGCCGCTAGCGGCGAAAATGGCACGGTTTTTGGCCGCTAGCGTCGAAAATCGCGCTATTTTTGGCCGGTAGCGGTGAAAATCGCGATTTTTGCACGCCAGCTGCGAAAATCGCACGGTTTTTGGCCGCTAGCGGCGAAAATCGCGCGGTGTTTGGCCGGTAGCGGCGAAAATCGCGCTATTTTTGCCCGCCAGCTGCAAAAATCGCATAGTTTCTGGTCGCTAGCGGGGAAAATCGCGCTATTTTTGGCCGGTAATAGCGAAAATCGCGATTTTTGCCCGCCAGCTGCGAAAATCGCATGGTTTTTGGGCGCTAGCGGCAAAAATCGCGCGGTTTTTGGCTGGTAGCAGAGAAAATCGCGCTATTTTTGCCCGCAAGCTGCAAAAATCGCATAGTTTCTGGCCGCTAGAGGCGAAAATCGCGCGATTTTTGGCCAATAGTTGCGAAATTCGCACGGTTTTTGGCCGCTAGCGGCGAAAATCGCGCTATTTTTGGCCGGTAGCGGCGACAATCGCGACTTTTGCCAGCCAGCTGCGAAAATCGCATGGTATTTGGGCTCTAGCGGCGAAAATCGCGCTATTTTTGGCCAGTAGCAGCGAAAATCGCGCTATTTTTGCCGGCAAGCTGCAAAAATCGCATAGTTTCTGGCCCCTAGAGGCAAAAATCGCGCGATTTTTGGCCACTAGCGGCAAAATTCGACGATTTTTGGCCGCTAGCGGCGAAAATCGCACGGTTTTTGGCCGCTAGCGTCGAAAATCGCGCTATTTTTGGCCGGTAGCGGCGAAAATCCCGATTCTTCCCCGCCAGCTGCGAAAATCGCACGGTTTTTGGCCGGTAGCGGCGAAAATCGCGATTTTTGCCCGCCAGCTGCGAAAATCGCGCGGTTTTTGGCCGGTAGCGGCGAAAATCGCGCTATTTTTGCCCGCCAGCTGCAAAAATCGCATAGTTTCTGGTCGCTAGCGGGGAAAATCGCGCTATTTTTGGCCGGTAATGGCGAAAATCGCGATTTTTGCCCGCCAGCTGCAAAAATCGCACGTTTTTTTGCCGCTAGCGGCGAAAATCGCACTATTTTTGGCCGGTAGCGGCGAAAATCGCGATTTTTGCCCGCCAGCTGCAAAAATCGCAAAGTTTCTGGTCGCTAGCGGCAAAAATCGCGCTATTTTTGACCGGTAGCGGCAAAAATCGCGATTTTTGCCAGCCAGCTGCGAAAATCGCATGATTTTTGGCCGCTAGCGGCGAAAATCGCGCGGTTTTTGGCAGGTAGCGGCGAAATTCACGCGATTTTTACCCGCCAACTGCAAAAATCGCACGGTTTTTGGCCGGTAGCGTCGAAAATCGCTCTATTTTTGGCCGGTAGCGGCGAAAATCGCGATTCTTGCCCGCCAGCGGCGAAAATCGCACGGTTTTTGGCCGCTAGCGTCGAAAATCGCGCTATTTTTGGCCGGTAGCGGCGAAAATCCCGATTCTTCCCCGCCAGCTGCGAAAATCGCATGGTTTTTGGCCGGTAGCGGCGAAAATCGCGATTTTTGCCCGCCAGCTGCGAAAATCGCGCGGTTTTTGGCCGGTAGCGGCGAAAATCGCGCTATTTTTGCCCGCCAGCTGCAAAAATCGCATAGTTTCTGGTCGCTAGCGGGGAAAATCGCGCTATTTTTGGCCGGTAATGGCGAAAATCGCGATTTTTGCCCGCCAGCTGCGAAAATCGCACGTTTTTTTTGCCGCTAGCGGCGAAAATCGCACTATTTTTGGCCGGTAGCGGCGAAAATCGCGATTTTTGCCCGCCAGCTGCAAAAATCGCAAAGTTTCTGGTCGCTAGCGGCAAAAATCGCGCTATTTTTGACCGGTAGCGGCAAAAATCGCGATTTTTGCCAGCCAGCTGCGAAAATCGCATGATTTTTGGCCGCTAGCGGCGAAAATCGCGCGGTTTTTGGCAGGTAGCGGCGAAATTCACGCGATTTTTACCCGCCAACTGCAAAAATCGCACGGTTTTTGGCCGGTAGCGTCGAAAATCGCGCTATTTTTGGCCGGTAGCGGCGAAAATCGCGATTCTTGCCCGCCAGCTGCGAAAATCGCATAGTTTCTGGTCGCTAGCGGCGAAAATCGCGCTATTTTTGACCGGTAGCGGCGAAAATCGCGATTTTTGCCCGCCAGCTGCGAAAATCGCATGGTTTTTGGCCGCTAGCGGCGAAAATCGCGCGGTTTTTGGCAGGTAGCGGCAAAATTCGACGATTTTTGGCCGCTAGCGGAAAAATCGCACGGTTTTTGGCCACTAGTGTCGAAAATCGCGCTATTTTTGGCCGTTAGCGGCGAAAATCGCAATTCTTGCCCGCCAGCTGCTAAAATCGCATGGTTTTTGGGCTCTAGCGGCGATAATCGCGCGGTTTTTGGCCAGTAGCAGCGAAAATCGCGCTATTTTTGCTCGCAAGCTGCAAAAATCGCATAGTTTCTGGCCCCTAGAGGCAAAAATCGCGCGATTTTTGGTCACTAGCGGCAAAATTCGACGATTTTTGGCCGCTAGCGGCGAAAATCGCACGGTTTTTGGCCGCTAGCGTCGAAAATCGCGCTATTTTTGGCCGGTAGCGGTGAAAATCGCGATTTTTGCACGCCAGTTGAGAAAATCGCACGGTTTTTGGCCGCTAGCGGCGAAAATCGCGCGATGTTTGGCCGGTAGCGGCGAAAATCGCGCTATTTTTGCCCGCCAGCTGCAAAAATCGCATAGTTTCTGGTCGCTAGCGGGGAAAATCGCGCTATTTTTGGCCGGTAATAGCGAAAATCGCGATTTTTGCCCGCCAGCTGCGAAAATCGCATGGTTTTTGGGCGCTAGCGGCAAAAATCGCGCGGTTTTTGGCTGGTAGCAGAGAAAATCGCGCTATTTTTGCCCGCAAGCTGCAAAAATCGCATAGTTTCTGGTCGCTAGAGGCGAAAATCGCTCGATTTTTGGCCAATAGCGGCGAAATTCGCACGGTTTTTGGCCGCTAGCGGCGAAAATCGCGCTATTTTTGGCCGGAAGCGGTGAAAATCGCGATTCTTGCCCGCCAGCTGCGAAAATCGCATGGTATTTGGGCTGTAGCGGCGAAAATCGCGCTATTTTTGGCCAGTAGCAGCGAAAATCGCGCTATTTTTGCCGGCAAGCTGCAAAAATCGCATAGTTTCTGGCCCCTAGAGGCAAAAATCGCGCGATTTTTGGCCACTAGCGGCAAAATTCGACGATTTTGGGCCGCTAGCGGCGAAAATCGCACGGTTTTTGGCCGCTAGCGTCAAAAATCGCGCTATTTTTGGCCGGTAGCGGCGAAAATCGCGATTTTTGCCCGCCAGCTGCGAAAATCGCACGGTTTTTGGCCGCTATCGGCGAAAATCGCGCGGTTTTTGGCAGGTAGCGGCGAAATTCGCGCGATTTTTACCCGCCAGCTGCAAAAATCGCAGTTTTTGGCCGCTAGCGGCGAAAATCGCGCTATTTTTGGCCGGTAGCGGCGAAAATCGCAATTCTTGCCCGCCAGCTGCGAAAATCGCATGGTTTTTGGGCTCTAGCGGCGAAAATCGCGCGGTTTTTGGCCAGTAGCAGCGAAAATCGCGCTATTTTTGCTCGCAAGCTGCAAAAATCGCATAGTTTCTGGCCCCTAGAGGCGAAAATCGCGCGATTTTTGGTCACTAGCGGCAAAAATCGACGATTTTTGGCCGCTAGCGGCGAAAATCGCACGGTTTTTGGCCGCTAGCGTCGAAAATCGCGCTATTTTTGGCCGGTAGCGGTGAAAATCGCGCTATTTTTGCCCGCCAGCTGCAAAAATCGCATAGTTTCTGGCCCCTAGAGCCGAAAGTTTCTAGAGTTTCTAGAGTTTCTGGCCGAAATTTGACTCCTGAGCGTGATTTTTGAGCCGAATTCTGACTCTCTGCACCTATTTTCATTTGCAAATTACGACTTTTTATACCGAAAATATGCCAATTACTGAAAACGGCGATGGGTCATATTTTGCCCAAACCCCCCCTACAGTTTTCAAAATGTCTGAAATGTCCAAAATTTGACTCCTGAGCGTGATTTTTGAGCCGAATTCTGACTCTCTGCACCTATTTTCATTTTCAAATTACGACTTTTTATACCGAAAATATGCCAATTACTGAAAACGGCGATGGGGTCATATTTTGCCCAAACCTCCCTGCAGTTTTCAAAATGTCTGAAATGTCCGAAATTTGACTCCTGAGCTTGATTTTTGAGCCGAATTCTGAATCTCTGCACCTATTGTCATTTTCAAATTACGACTTTTTATACCGAAAATATGCCAATTACTGAAATCGGCGATGGGTCATATTTTGCCCAAACCCCCCTGCAGTTTTCAAAATGTCTGAAATGTCCGAAATTTGATTCCTGAGCGTGATTTTTGAGCCGAATACTGACTCTCTGCACCTATTTTCATTTTCAAATAACGACTTTTTATACCGAAAATATGCCAATTACTGAAAACGGCGATGGGTCATATTTTGCCCAAACCCCCCTGCAGTTTTCAAAATGTCTGAAATGTCCGAAATTTGACTCCTGAGCGTGATTTTTGAGCCGAATTCTGACTCTCTGCACCTATTTTCATTTTCAAATTACGACTTTTTATACCGAAAATATGCCAATTACAGAAAACAGCGATGGGTCATATTTTGCCCAAACTTCCCTGCATTTTTCAAAATGTCTGAAATGTCCGAAATTTGACTCCTGAGCGTGATTTTTGAGCTGAATTCTGACTCTCTGCACCTATTTTCATTTTCAAATTACGACTTTTTATACCGAAAATATGCCAATTACTGAAAACGGCGATGGGTCATATTTTGCCCAAACCCCCCTGCAGTTTTCAAAATGTCTGAAATGTCCGAAATTTGACTCCTGAGCGTGATTTTTGAGCCGAATTCCGACTCTCTGCACCTATTTTCATTTTCAAATTACGACTTTTTATACCAAAAATATGCCAATTACTGAAAACGGCGATGGGTCATATTTTGCCTAAACCCCCCTGCAGTTTTCAAAATGTCTGAAATGTCCGAAATTAGACTCCTGAGCGTGATTTTTGAGCCGAATTCTGACTCTCTGCACCTATTTTCATTTTCAAATTACGACTTTTTATACCGAAAATATGCCAATTACTGAAAACGGCGATGGGTCATATTTTGCCCAAACCCCACTGCAGTTTTCAAAATGTTTGAAATGTCCGAAATTTGACTCCTGAGCGTGATTTTTGAGCCGAATTCTGACTCTCTGCACCTATTTTCATTTGCAAATTACGACTTTTTATACCGAAAATATGCCAATTACTGAAAACGGCGATGGGTCATATTTTGCCCAAACCCCCCTACAGTTTTCAAAATGTCTGAAATGTCCGAAATTTGACTTCTGAGCGTGATTTTTGAGCCGAATTCTGACTCTCTGCACCTATTTTCATTTTCAAATTACGACTTTTTATACCGAAAATATGCCAATTACTGAAAACGGCGATGGGTCATATTTTGCCCAAACCCCCCTGCAGTTTTCAAAATGTTTGAAATGTCCGAAATTTGACTCCTGAGCGTGATTTTTGAGCCGAATTCTGACTCTCTGCACCTATTGTCATTTTCAAATTACGACTTTTTATACCGAAAATATGCCAATTACTGAAATCGGCGATGGGTCATATTTTGCCCAAACCCCCCTGCAGTTTTCAAAATGTCTGAAATGTCCGAAATTTGATTCCTGAGCGTGATTTTTGAGCCGAATTCTGACTCTCTGCACCTATTTTCATTTTCAAATAACGACTTTTTATACCGAAAATATGCCAATTACTGAAAACGGCGATGGGTCATATTTTGCCCAAACCCCCCTGCAGTTTTCAAAATGTCTGAAATGTCCGAAATTTGACTCCTGAGCGTGATTTTTGAGCCGAATTCTGACTCTCTGCACCTATTTTCATTTTCAAATTACGACTTTTTATACCGAAAATATGCCAATTACTGAAAACAGCGATGGGTCATATTTTGCCCAAACCCCCCTGCATTTTTCAAAATGTCTGAAATGTCCGAAATTTGACTTCTGAGCGTGATTTTTGAGCTGAATTCTGACTCTCTGCACCTATTTTCATTTTCAAATTACGACTTTTTATACCGAAAATATGCCAATTACTGAAAACGGCGATGGGTCATATTTTGCCCAAACCCCCCTGCAGTTTTCAAAATGTCTGAAATGTCCGAAATTTGACTCCTGAGCGTGATTTTTGAGCCGAATTCCGACTCTCTGCACCTATTTTCATTTTCAAATTACGACTTTTTATACCGAAAATATGCCAATTACTGAAAACGGCGATGGGTCATATTTTGCCTAAACCCCCCTGCAGTTTTCAAAATGTCTGAAATGTCCGAAATTTGACTCCTGAGCGTGATTTTTGAGCCGAATTCTGACTCTCTGCACCTATTTTCATTTTCAAATTACGACTTTTTATACCGAAAATATGCCAATTACTGAAAACGGCGATGGGTCATATTTTGCCCAAACCCCACTGCAGTTTTCAAAATGTTTGAAATGTCCGAAATTTGACTCCTGAGCGTGATTTTTGAGCCGAATTCTGACTCTCTGCACCTATTTTCATTTGCAAATTACTACTTTTTATACCGAAAATATGCCAATTACTGAAAACGGCGATGGGTCATATTTTGCCCAAACCCCCCCTACAGTTTTCAAAATGTCTGAAATGTCCAAAATTTGACTCCTGAGCGTGATTTTTGAGCCGAATTCTGACTCTCTGCACCTATTTTCATTTTCAAATTACGACTTTTTATACCGACAATATGCCAATTACTGAAAACGGCGATGGGGTCATATTTTGCCCAAACCTCCCTGCAGTTTTCAAAATGTCTGAAATGTCCGAAATTTGACTCCTGAGCTTGATTTTTGAGCCGAATTCTGAATCTCTGCACCTATTGTCATTTTCAAATTACGACTTTTTATACCGAAAATATGCCAATTACTGAAATCGGCGATGGGTCATATTTTGCCCAAACCCCCCTGCAGTTTTCAAAATGTCTGAAATGTCCGAAATTTGATTCCTGAGCGTGATTTTTGAGCCGAATTCTGACTCTCTGCACCTATTTTCATTTTCAAATAACGACTTTTTATACCGAAAATATGCCAATTACTGAAAACGGCGATGGGTCATATTTTGCCCAAACCCCCCTGCAGTTTTCAAAATGTCTGAAATGTCCGAAATTTGACTCCTGAGCGTGATTTTTGAGCCGAATTCTGACTCTCTGCACCTATTTTCATTTTCAAATTACGACTTTTTATACCGAAAATATGCCAATTACAGAAAACAGCGATGGGTCATATTTTGCCCAAACTTCCCTGCATTTTTCAAAATGTCTGAAATGTCCGAAATTTGACTCCTGAGCGTGATTTTTGAGCTGAATTCTGACTCTCTGCACCTATTTTCATTTTCAAATTACGACTTTTTATACCGAAAATATGCCAATTACTGAAAACGGCGATGGGTCATATTTTGCCCAAACCCCCCTGCAGTTTTCAAAATGTCTGAAATGTCCGAAATTTGACTCCTGAGCGTGATTTTTGAGCCGAATTCCGACTCTCGGCACCTATTTTCATTTTCAAATTACGACTTTTTATACCAAAAATATGCCAATTACTGAAAACGGCGATGGGTCATATTTTGCCTAAACCCCCCTGCAGTTTTCAAAATGTCTGAAATGTCCGAAATTTGACTCCTGAGCGTGATTTTTGAGCCGAATTCTGACTCTCTGCACCTATTTTCATTTTCAAATTACGACTTTTTATACCGAAAATATGCCAATTACTGAAAACGGCGATGGGTCATATTTTGCCCAAACCCCACTGCAGTTTTCAAAATGTTTGAAATGTCCGAAATTTGACTCCTGAGCGTGATTTTTGAGCCGAATTCTGACTCTCTGCACCTATTTTCATTTGCAAATTACGACTTTTTATACCGAAAATATGCCAATTACTGAAAACGGCGATGGGTCATATTTTGCCCAAACCCCCCTACAGTTTTCAAAATGTCTGAAATGTCCGAAATTTGACTTCTGAGCGTGATTTTTGAGCCGAATTCTGACTCTCTGCACCTATTTTCATTTTCAAATTACGACTTTTTATACCGAAAATATGCCAATTACTGAAAACGGCGATGGGTCATATTTTGCCCAAACCCCCCTGCAGTTTTCAAAATGTCTGAAATGTCCGAAATTTGACTCCTGAGCGTGATTTTTGAGCTGAATTCTGACTCTCTGCACCTATTTTCATTTTCAAATTACGACTTTTTATACCGAAAATATGCCAATTACTGAAAACAGCGATGGGTCATATTTTGCCCAAACCCCCCTGCAGTTTTCAAAATGTCTGAAATGTCCGAAATTTTACTCCTGAGCGTGATTTTTGAGCCGAATTCCGATTCTCTGCACCTATTTTCATTTTCAAATTACGACTTTTTATACCGAAAATATGCCAATTACTGAAAACGGCGATGGGTCATATTTTGCCTAAACCCCCCTGCAGTTTTCAAAATGTCTGAAATGTCCGAAATTTGACTCCTGAGCGTGATTTTTGAGCCGAATTCTGACTCTCTGCACCTATTTTCATTTTCAAATTACGACTTTTTATACCGAAAATATGCCAATTACTGAAAACGGCGATGGGTCATATTTTGCCCAAACCCCACTGCAGTTTTCAAAATGTTTGAAATGTCCGAAATTTGACTCCTGAGCGTGATTTTTGAGCCGAATTCTGACTCTCTGCACCTATTTTCATTTTCAATTTACGACTTTTTATACCGAAAATATGCCAATTACTGAAAACGGCGATGGGTCATATTTTGCCCAAACCTCCCTGCAGTTTTCAAAATGTCCGAAATTTGACTCCTGAGCGTGATTTTTGAGCCGAATTCTGACTCTCTGCACCTATTTTCATTTTCAAATTACGACTTTTTATACCGAAAATATGCCAATTACTGAAAACGGCGATGGGTCATATTTTGCCCAAACCCCCCTGCAGTTTTCAAAATGTTTGAAGTGTCCGAAATTTGACTCCTGAGCGTGATTTTTGAGCCGAATTCTGACTCTCTGCACCTATTTTCATTTTCAAATTACGACTTTTTATACCGAAAATATGCCAATTACTGAAAACGGCGATGGGTCATATTTTGCCCAAACCCCCCTGCAGTTTTCAAAATGTTTGAAATGTCCGAAATTTGACTCCTGAGCGTGATTTTTGAGCTGAATTCTGACTCTCTGCACCTATTTTCATTTTCAAATTACGACTTTTTATACCGAAAATATGCCAATTACTGAAAACGGCGATGGGTCATATTTTGCCCAAACCCCCCTGCAGTTTTCAAAATGTCTGAAATGTCCGAAATTTGACTCCTGAGCGTGATTTTTGAGCCGAATTCCGACTCTCTGCACCTATTTTCATTTTCAAATTACGACTTTTTATACCAAAAATATGCCAATTACTGAAAACGGCGATGGGTCATATTTTGCCAAAACCCCCCTGCAGTTTTCAAAATGTCTGAAATGTCCGAAATTTGACTCCTGAGCGTGATTTTTGAGCCGAATTCTGACTCTCTGCACCTATTTTCATTTTCAAATTACGACTTTTTATACCGAAAATATGCCAATTACTGAAAACGGCGATGGGTCATATTTTGCCCAAACCCCACTGCAGTTTTCAAAATGTTTGAAATGTCCGAAATTTGACTCCTGAGCGTGATTTTTGAGCCGAATTCTGACTCTCTGCACCTATTTTCATTTGCAAATTACGACTTTTTATACCGAAAATATGCCAATTACTGAAAACGGCGATGGGTCATATTTTGCCCAAACCCCCCTACAGTTTTCAAAATGTCTGAAATGTCCGAAATTTGACTTCTGAGCGTGATTTTTGAGCCGAATTCTGACTCTCTGCACCTATTTTCATTTTCAAATTACGACTTTTTATACCGAAAATATGCCAATTACTGAAAACGGCGATGGGTCATATTTTGCCCAAACCCCCCTGCAGTTTTCAAAATGTCTGAAATGTCCGAAATTTGACTCCTGAGCGTGATTTTTGAGCTGAATTCTGACTCTCTGCACCTATTTTCATTTTCAAATTACAACTTTTTATACCGAAAATATGCCAATTACTGAAAACAGCGATGGGTCATATTTTGCCCAAACCCCCCTGCAGTTTTCAAAATGTCTGAAATGTCCGAAATTTGACTCCTGAGCGTGATTTTTGAGCCGAATTCCGATTCTCTGCACCTATTTTCATTTTCAAATTACGACTTTTTATACCGAAAATATGCCAATTACTGAAAACGGCGATGGGTCATATTTTGCCTAAACCCCCCTGCAGTTTTCAAAATGTCTGAAATGTCCGAAATTTGACTCCTGAGCGTGATTTTTGAGCCGAATTCTGACTCTCTGCACCTATTTTCATTTTCAAATTACGACTTTTTATACCGAAAATATGCCAATTACTGAAAACGGCGATGGGTCATATTTTGCCCAAACCTCCCTGCAGTTTTCAAAATGTCCGAAATTTGACTCCTGAGCGTGATTTTTGAGCCGAATTCTGACTCTCTGCACCTATTTTCATTTTCAAATTACGACTTTTTATACCGAAAATATGCCAATTACTGAAAACGGCGATGGGTCATATTTTGCCCAAACCCCCCTGCAGTTTTCAAAATGTTTGAAGTGTCCGAAATTTGACTCCTGAGCGTGATTTTTGAGCCGAATTCTGACTCTCTGCACCTATTTTCATTTTCAAATTACGACTTTTTATACCGAAAATATGCCAATTACTGAAAACGGCGATGGGTCATATTTTGCCTAAACCCCCCTGCAGTTTTCAAAATGTCTGAAATGTCCGAAATTTGACTCCTGAGCGTGATTTTTAAACCGAATTCTGACTCTCTGCACCTATTTCATTTTCAAATTACGACTTTTTATACCGAAAATATGCCAATTACTGAAAACGGCGATGAGTCATATTTTGCCCAAACCCCCCTGCAGTTTTCAAAATGTCTGAAATGTCCGAAATTTGACTCCTGAACGTGATTTTTGAGCAGAATTCTGACTCTCTGCACCTATTTTCATTTTCAAATTACGACTTTTTATACCGAACATATGCAAATTACTGAAAACGGCAAAGGGTCATATTTTGCCCAAACCCCCCCTGCAGTTTTCAAAATGTCTGAAATGTCCAAAATTTGACTCCAGAGCGTGATTTTTGAGCCGAATTCTGACTCTCTGCACCTATTTTCATTTTCAAATTACGACTTTTTATACCGAAAATATGCCAATTACTGAAATCGGCGATGGGTCATATTTTGCCCAAACCCCCCTGCAGTTTTCAAAATGTCTGAAATGTCCGAAATTTGACTCCTGAGCGTGATTTTCGAGCCGAATTCTGACTCTCTGCACCTATTTTCATTTTCAAATTACGACTTTTTATACCGAAAATATGCCAATTACTGAAAACGGCGATGGGTCATATTTTGCCCAAACCCCCCTGCAGTTTTCAAAATGTCTGAAATATCCGAACTTTGACTCCTGAGCGTGATTTTTGAGCCGAATTCTGACTCTCTGCACCTATTTCATTTTCAAATTACGACTTTTTATACCGAAAATATGCCAATTACTGAAAACGGCGATGAGTCATATTTTGCCCAAACCCCCCTGCAGTTTTCAAAATGTCTGAAATGTCCAAAATTTGACTCCTGAACGTGATTTTTGAGCCGAATTCTGACTCTCTGCACCTATTTTCATTTTCAAATTACGACTTTTTATACCGAACATATGCAAATTACTGAAAACGGCAAAGGGTCATATTTTGCCCAAACCCCCCTGCAGTTTTCAAAATGTCTGAAATGTCCGAAATTTGACTCCAGAGCGTGATTTTTGAGCCGAATTCTGACTCTCTGCACCTATTTTCATTTTCAAATTACGACTTTTTATACCGAAAATATGCCAATTACTGAAAACGGCGATGGGTCATATTTTGCCCAAACCCCCCTGCAGTTTTCAAAATGTCTGAAATGTCCGAAATTTGACTCCTGAGCGTGATTTTTGAGCCGAATTCTGACTCTCTGCACCTATTTCATTTTCAAATTACGACTTTTTATACCGAAAATATGCCAATTACTGAAAACGGCGATGAGTCATATTTTGTCCAAACCCCCCTGTAGTTTTCAAAATGTCTGAAATGTCCCAAATTTGACTCCTGAACGTGATTTTTGAGCCGAATTCTGACTCTCTGCACCTATTTTCATTTTCAAATTACGACTTTTTATACCGAAAGTATGCGAATTACTGAAAACGGCGATGGGTCATATTTTGCCCAAACCTCCCTGCAGTTTTCAAAATGTCTGAAATGTCCGAAATTTGACTCCTGAGCGTGATTTTTGAGCCGAATTCTGACTCTCTACACCTATTTTCATTTTCAAATTACGACTTTTTATACCGAAAGTATGCCAATTACTGAAAACGGCGATGGGTCATATTTTGCCCAAACTCCACTGCAGTTTTCAAAATGTCTGAAATGTCCAAAATTTGACTCCTGAACGTGATTTTTGAGCCGAATTCAGACTCTCTGCACCTATTTCATTTTCAAATTACGACTTTTTATACCGAAAATATGCCAATTACTGAAAACGGCGATGAGTCATATTTTGCCCAAACCCCCCTGCAGTTTTCAAAATGTCTGAAATGTCCGAAATTTGACTCCTGAACGTGATTTTTGAGCAGAATTCTGACTCTGCACCTATTTTCATTTTCAAATTACGACTTTTTATACCGAACATATGCAAATTACTGAAAACGGCAAAGGGTCATATTTTGCCCAAACCCCCCTGCAGTTTTCAAAATGTCTGAAATGTCCAAAATTTGACTCCAGAGCGTGAAATTTGAGCCGAATTCTGACTCTCTGCACCTATTTTCATTTTCAAATTACGACTTTTTATACCGAAAATATGCCAATTACTGAAATCGGCGATGGGTCATATTTTGCCCAAACCCCCCTGCAGTTTTCAAAATGTCTGAAATGTCCGAAATTTGACTCCTGAGCGTGATTTTTGAGCCGAATTCTGACTCTCTGCACCTATTTTCATTTTCAAATTACGACTTTTTATACCGAAAATATGCCAATTACTGAAATCGGCGATGGGTCATATTTTGCCCAAACCCCCCTGCAGTTTTCAAAATGTCTGAAATGTCCGAAATTTGACTCCTGAGCGTGATTTTTGAGCCGAATTCTGACTCTCTGCACCTATTTTCATTTTCAAATTACGACTTTTTATACCGAAAATATGCCAATTACTGAAAACGGCGATGGGTCATATTTTGCCCAAACCCCCCTGCAGTTTTCAAAATGTCTGAAATATCCGAACTTTGACTCCTGAGCGTGATTTTTGAGCCGAATTCTGACTCTCTGCACCTATTTTCATTTTCCAATTACGACTTTTTATACCGAAAATATGCCAATTACAGAAAACGGCGATGGGTCATATTTTGCCCAAACCCCCCTGCAGTTTTCAAAATGTTTGAAATGTCCGAAATTTGACTCCTGAGCGTGATTTTTGAGCCGAATTCTGACTCTGCATCTATTTTCATTTCCAAATTACGACTTTTTATACCGAAAATATGCCAATTACTGAAAACGGCGATGGGTCATATTTTGCCCAAACCCCCCTGCAGTTTTCAAAATGTCTGAAATGTCCGAAATTTGACTCCTGAGCGTGATTTTTGAGCCGAATTCTGACTCTCTGCACCTGTTTTCATTTTCAAATTACGACTTTTTATACTGAAAATATGCCAATTACTGAAAACGGCGATGGGTCATATTTTGCCCAAACCCCCCCCCCCCTGCAGTTTTCAAAATGTCTGAAATGTCCGAAATTTGACTCCTGAGCGTGATTTTTGAGCCGAATTCTGACTCTCTGCACCTATTTTCATTTTCAAATTACGACTTTTTATACCGAAATTATGTCAATTACTGAAAACGGCGATGGGTCATATTTTGCCCAAACCCCCGTGCAGTTTTCAAAATGTTTGAAGTGTCCGAAATTTGACTCCTGAACGTGATTTTTGAGCCGAATTCTGACTCTCTGCACCTATTTTCATTTTCAAATTACGACTTTTTATACCGAAAATATGCCAATTACTGAAAACGGCGATGGGTCATATTTTGCCCAAACCCCCCTGCAGTTTTCAAAATGTTTGAAATGTCCAAAATTTGACTCCTGAGCGTGATTTTTGAGCCGAATTCTGACTCTCTGCACCTATTTTCATTTTCAAATTACGACTTTTTATACCGAAAATATGCCAATTACTGAAAACGGCGATGGGTCATATTTTGCCCAAACCTCCCTGCAGTTTTCAAAATGTCTAAAATGTCCGAAATTTGACTCCTGAGCGTTATTTTTGATCCGAAATCTGACTCTCTGCACCTATTTCATTTTCAAATTACGACTTTTTATACCGAAAATATGCCAATTACTGAAAACGGCGATGAGTCATATTTTGCCCAAACCCCCCTGCAGTTTTCAAAATGTCTGAAATGTCCGAAATTTGACTCCTGAACGTGATTTTTGAGCCGAATTCTGACTCTCTGCACCTATTTTCATTTTCAAATTACGACTTTTTATACCGAACATATGCAAATTACTGAAAACGGCAAAGGGTCATATTTTGCCCAAACCCCCCTGCAGTTTTCAAAATGTCTGAAATGTCCGAAATTTGACTCCAGAGCGTGATTTTTGAGCCGAATTCTGACTCTCTGCACCTATTTTCATTTTCAAATTACGACTTTTTATACCGAAAATATGCCAATTACTGAAAACGGCGATGGGTCATATTTTGCCCAAACCCCCCTGCAGTTTTCAAAATACCTGAAATGTCCGAAATTTGATTCCTGAGCGTGATTTTTGAGCCGAATTCTGACTCTCTGCACCTATTTCATCTTCAAATTACGACTTTTTATACCGAAAATATGCCAATTACTGAAAACGGCGATGAGTCATATTTGGTCCAAACCCCCCTGCAGTTTTCAAAATGTCTGAAATGTCCCAAATTTGACTCCTGAACGTGATTTTTGAGCCGAATTCTGACTCTCTGCACCTATTTTCATTTTCAAATTACGACTTTTTATACCGAAAGTATGCCAATTACTGAAAACGGCGATGGGTCATATTTTGCCCAAACCTCCCTGCAGTTTTCAAAATGTCTGAAATGTCCGAAATTTGACTCCTGAGCGTGATTTTTGAGCCGAATTCTGACTCTCTACACCTATTTTCATTTTCAAATTACGACTTTTTATACCGAAAGTATGCCAATTACTGAAAACGGCGATGGGTCATATTTTGCGCAAACTCCACTGCAGTTTTCAAAATGTCTGAAATGTCCGAAATTTGACTCCTTAACGTGATTTTTGAGCCGAATTCTGACTCTCTGCACCTATTTTCATTTTCAAATTACGACTTTTTATACCGAAAATATGCCAATTACTGAAAACGGCGATGGGTCATATTTTGCCCAAACCTCCCTGCAGTTTTCAAAATGTCTAAAATGTCCGAAATTTGACTCCTGAGCGTTATTTTTGATCCGAAATCTGACTCTCTGCACCTATTTCATTTTCAAATTACGACTTTTTATACCGAAAATATGCCAATTACTGAAAACGGCGATGAGTCATATTTTGCCCAAACCCCCCTGCAGTTTTCAAAATGTCTGAAATGTCCGAAATTTGACTCCTGAACGTGATTTTTGAGCCGAATTCTGACTCTCTGCACCTATTTTCATTTTCAAATTACGACTTTTTATACCGAACATATGCAAATTACTGAAAACGGCAAAGGGTCATATTTTGCCCAAACCCCCCTGCAGTTTTCAAAATGTCTGAAATATCCGAAATTTGACTCCAGAGCGTGATTTTTGAGCCGAATTCTGACTCTCTGCACCTATTTTCATTTTCAAATTACGACTTTTTATACCGAAAATATGCCAATTACTGAAAACGGCGATGGGTCATATTTTGCCCAAACCCCCCTGCAGTTTTCAAAATACCTGAAATATCCGAAATTTGATTCCTGAGCGTGATTTTTGAGCCGAATTCTGACTCTCTGCACCTATTTCATCTTCAAATTACGACTTTTTATACCGAAAATATGCCAATTACTGAAAACGGCGATGAGTCATATTTGGTCCAAACCCCCCTGCAGTTTTTAAAATGTCTGAAATGTCCCAAATTTGACTCCTGAACGTGATTTTTGAGCCGAATTCTGACTCTCTGCACCTATTTTCATTTTCAAATTACGACTTTTTATACCGAAAGTATGCCAATTACTGAAAACGGCGATGGGTCATATTTTGCCCAAACCTCCCTGCAGTTTTCAAAATGTCTGAAATGTCCGAAATTTGACTCCTGAGCGTGATTTTTGAGCCGAATTCTGACTCTCTACACCTATTTTCATTTTCAAATTACGACTTTTTATACCGAAAGTATGCCAATTACTGAAAACGGCGATGGGTCATATTTTGCCCAAACTCCACTGCAGTTTTCAAAATGTCTGAAATGTCCGAAATTTGACTCCTTAACGTGATTTTTGAGCCGAATTCTGACTCTCTGCACCTATTTTCATTTTCAAATTACGACTTTTTATACCGAAAATATGCCAATTACTGAAAACGGCGATGGGTCATATTTTGCACAAACCCCCTTGCAGTTTTCAAAATGTCTGAAATGTCCGAAATTTGACTCCTGAGCGTGATTTTTGAGCCGAATTCTGACTCTCTGCACCTATTTTCATTTTCAAATTACGACTTTTTATTCCGAAAATATGCCAATTACTGAAAACGGCGATGGGGTCATATTTTGCCCAAACCTCCCTGCAGTTTTCAAAATGTCTGAAATGTCCGAAATTGATTCCTGAGCGTGATTTTTGAGCCGAATTCCGACTCTCTGCACCTATTGTCATTTTCAAATTACGACTTTTTATACCGAAAATATGCCAATTACTGAAATCGGCGATGGGTCATATTTTGTCCAAACCCCCCTGCAGTTTTCAAAATGTCTGAAATGTCCCAAATTTGACTCCTGAACGTGATTTTTGAGCCGAATTCTGACTCTCTGCACCTATTTTCATTTTCAAATTACGACATTTTATACCGAAATTATGCCAATTACTGAAAACGGCGATGGGTCATATTTTGCCCAAACCCCCGTGCAGTTTTCAAAATGTTTGAAGTGTCCGAAATTTGACTCCTGAACGTGATTTTTGAGACGAATTCTGACTCTCTGCACCTATTTTCATTTTCAAATTACGACTTTTTATACCGAAAATATGCCAATTACTGAAAACGGCGATGGGTCATATTTTGCCCAAACCCCCCTGCAGTTTTCAAAATGTTTGAAATGTCCAAAATTTGACTCCTGAGCGTGATTTTTGAGCCGAATTCTGACTCTCTGCACCTATTTTCATTTTCAAATTACGACTTTTTATACCGAAAATATGCCAATTACTGAAAACGGCGATGGGTCATATTTTGCCCAAACCTCCCTGCAGTTTTCAAAATGTCTAAAATGTCCGAAATTTGACTCCTGAGCGTTATTTTTGATCCGAAATCTGACTCTCTGCACCTATTTCATTTTCAAATTACGACTTTTTATACCGAAAATATGCCAATTACTGAAAACGGCGATGAGTCATATTTTGCCCAAACCCCCCTGCAGTTTTCAAAATGTCTGAAATGTCCGAAATTTGACTCCTGAACGTGATTTTTGAGCCGAATTCTGACTCTCTGCACCTATTTTCATTTTCAAATTACGACTTTTTATACCGAACATATGCAAATTACTGAAAACGGCGATGGGTCATATTTTGCCCAAACCCCCCTGCAGTTTTCAAAATATCTGAAATGTCCGAAATTTGATTCCTGAGCGTGATTTTTGAGCCGAATTCTGACTAACTGCACCTATTTCATCTTCAAATTACGACTTTTTATACCGAAAATATGCCAATTACTGAAAACGGCGATGAGTCATATTTTGTCCAAACCCCCCTGCAGTTTTCAAAATGTCTGAAATGTCCCAAATTTGACTCCTGAACGTGATTTTTGAGCCGAATTCTGACTCTCTGCACCTATTTTCATTTTCAAATTACGACTTTTTATACCGAAAGTATGCCAATTACTGAAAACGGCGATGGGTCATATTTTGCCCAAACCTCCCTGCAGTTTTCAAAATGTCTGAAATGTCCGAAATTTGACTCCTGAGCGTGATTTTTGAGCCGAATTCTGACTCTCTACACCTATTTTCATTTTCAAATTACGACTTTTTATACCGAAAGTATGCCAATTACTGTAAACGGCGATGGGTCATATTTTGCCCAAACCCCCCTGCAGTTTTCAAAATGTCTGAAATGTCCGAAATTTGACTCCTGAGCGTGATTTTTGAGCCGAATTCTGACTCTCTGCACCTATTTTCATTTTCAAATTACGACTTTTTATACCGAAAATATGCCAATTACTGAAAACGGCGATGGGGTCATATTTTGCCCAAACCTCCCTGCAGTTTTCAAAATGTCTGAAATGTCCGAAATTTGACTCCTGAGCGTGATTTTTGAGCCGAATTCCGACTCTCTGCACCTATTGTCATTTTCAAATTACGACTTTTTATACCGAAAATATGCCAATTACTGAAATCGGCGATGGGTCATATTTTGCCCAAACCCCCCTGCAATTTTCAAAATGTCTGAAATGTCCGAAATTTGATTCCTGAGCGTGATTTTTGAGCCGAATTCTGACTCTCTGCACCTATTTTCATTTTCAAATAACGACTTTTTATACCGAAAATATGCCAATTACTGAAAACGGCGATGGGTCATATTTTGCCCAAACCCCCCTGCAGTTTTCAAAATGTCTGAAATGTCCGAAATTTGACTCCTGAGCGTGATTTTTGAGCCGAATTCTGACTCTCTGCACCTATTTTCATTTTCAAATTACGACTTTTTATACCGAAAATATGCCAATTACTGAAAACAGCGATGGGTCATATTTTGCCCAAACCCCCCTGCAGTTTTCAAAATGTCTGAAATGTCCGAAATTTGACTCCTGAGCGTGATTTTTGAGCTGAATTCTGACTCTCTGCACCTATTTTCATTTTCAAATTACGACTATTTATACCGAAAATATGCCAATTACTGAAAACGGCGATGGGTCATATTTTGCCCAAACCCCCCTGCAGTTTTCAAAATGTCTGAAATGTCCGAAATTTGACTCCTGAGCGTGATTTTTGAGCCGAATTCCGACTCTCTGCACCTATTTTCATTTTCAAATTACGACTTTTTATACCGAAAATATGCCAATTACTGAAAACGGCGATGGGTCATATTTTGCCTAAACCCCCCTGCAGTTTTCAAAATGTCTGAAATGTCCTAAATTTGACTCCTGAGCGTGATTTTTGAGCCGAATTCTGACTCTCTGCACCTATTTTCATTTGCAAATTACGACTTTTTATACCGAAAATATGCCAATTACTGAAAACGGCGATGGGTCATATTTTGCCCAAACCCCCCTACAGTTTTCAAAATGTCTGAAATGTCCGAAATTTGACTCCTGAGCGTGATTTTTGAGCCGAATTCTGACTCTCTGCACCTATTTTCATTTTCAAATTACGACTTTTTATACCGAAAATATGCCAATTACTGAAAACAGCGATGGGTCATATTTTGCCCAAACCCCCCTGCAGTTTTCAAAATGTCTGAAATGTCCAAAATTTGACTCCTGAGCGTGATTTTTGAGCCGAATTCTGACTCTATGCACCTATTTTCATTTTCAAATTACGAATTTTTATACCGAAAATATGCCAATTACTGAAAACGCGATAGGTCATATTTTGCCCAAACCCCCCTGCAGTTTTCAAAATGTCTGAAATGTCCGAAATTTGACTCCTGAGCGTGATTTTTGAGCCGAATTCTCACTCTCTGCACCTATTTTCAGTTTCAAATTACGACTTTTTATACCGAAAATATGCCAATTACTGAAAACGGCGATGGGTCATATTTTGCCCAAACCCCCCTGCAGTTTTCAAAATTTCTGAAATGTCTGATATTTGACTCCTGAGCGTGATTTTTGAGCCGAATTCTGACTCTCTACATCTATTTTCATTTTCAAATTACGACTTTTTATACCGAAAATATGCCAATTACTGAAAACGCGATGGGTCATATTTTGCCCAAACCCCACTGCAGTTTTCAAAATGTCTGAAATGTCCGAAATTTGACTCCTGAGCGTGATTTTTGAGCCGAATTCTGACTCTCTGCACCTATTTTCATTTTCAAATTACGACTTTTTATACCGAAAATATGCCAATTACTGAAAATGGCGATGGGTCATATTTTGCCCAAACCTCCCTGCAGTTTTCAAAATGTCCGAAATTTGACTCCTGAGCGTGATTTTTAAGCCGAATTCTGACTCTCTGCACCTATTTTAATTTTCAAATTACGACTTTTTATACCGAAAATATGCCAATTACTGAAAACGGCGATGGGTCATATTTTGCCCAAACCCCCCTGCAGTTTTCAAAATGTTTGAAGTGTCCGAAATTTGACTCCTGAGCGTGATTTTTGAGCCGAATTCTGACTCTCTGCACCTATTTTCATTTTCAAATTACGACTTTTTATACCGAAAATATGCCAATTACTGAAAACGGCGATGGGTCATATTTTGCCCAAACCCCCCTGCAGTTTTCAAAATGTTTGAAATGTCCGAAATTTGACTCCTGAGCGTGATTTTTGAGCCGAATTCTGACTCTCTGCACCTATTTTCATTTTCAAATTACGACTTTTTATACCGAAAATATGCCAATTACTGAAAACGGCGATGAGTCATATTTTGCCCAAACCTCCCTGCAGTTTTCAAAATGTCCGAAATTTGACTCCTGAGCGTGATTTTTGAGCCGAATTCTGACTCTATGCACCTATTTTCATTTTCAAATTACGAATTTTTATACCGAAAATATGCCAATTACTGAAAACGCGATAGGTCATATTTTGCCCAAACCCCCCTGCAGTTTTCAAAATGTCTGAAATGTCCGAAATTTGACTCCTGAGCGTGATTTTTGAGCCGAATTCTCACTCTCTGCACCTATTTTCAGTTTCAAATTACGACTTTTTATACCGAAAATATGCCAATTACTGAAAACGGCGATGGGTCATATTTTGCCCAAACCCCCCTGCAGTTTTCAAAATTTCTGAAATGTCTGATATTTGACTCCTGAGCGTGATTTTTGAGCCGAATTCTGACTCTCTACATCTATTTTCATTTTCAAATTACGACTTTTTATACCGAAAATATGCCAATTACTGAAAACGGCGATGGGTCATATTTTGCCCAAACCCCACTGCAGTTTTCAAAATGTCTGAAATGTCCGAAATTTGACTCCTGAGCGTGATTTTTGAGCCGAATTCTGACTCTCTGCACCTATTTTCATTTTCAAATTACGACTTTTTATACCGAAAATATGCCAATTACTGAAAATGGCGATGGGTCATATTTTGCCCAAACCTCCCTGCAGTTTTCAAAATGTCCGAAATTTGACTCCTGAGCGTGATTTTTAAGCCGAATTCTGACTCTCTGCACCTATTTTCATTTTCAAATTACGACTTTTTATACCGAAAATATGCCAATTACTGAAAACGGCGATGGGTCATATTTTGCCCAAACCCCCCTGCAGTTTTCAAAATGTTTGAAGTGTCCGAAATTTGACTCCTGAGCGTGATTTTTGAGCCGAATTCTGACTCTCTGCACCTATTTTCATTTTCAAATTACGACTTTTTATACCGAAAATATGCCAATTACTGAAAACGGCGATGGGTCATATTTTGCCCAAACCCCCCTGCAGTTTTCAAAATGTTTGAAATGTCCGAAATTTGACTCCTGAGCGTGATTTTTGAGCCGAATTCTGACTCTCTGCACCTATTTTCATTTTCAAATTACGACTTTTTATACCGAAAATATGCCAATTACTGAAAACGGCGATGAGTCATATTTTGCCCAAACCTCCCTGCAGTTTTCAAAATGTCCGAAATTTGACTCCTGAGCCTGATTTTTGAGCCGAATTCTGACTCTCTGCACCTATTTTCATTTTCAAATTACGACTTTTTATACTGAAAATATGCCAATTACTGAAAACGGCGATGGGTCATATTTTGCCCAAACCCCCCCTGCAGTTTTCAAAATGTCTGAAATGTCCGAAATTTGACTCCAGAGCGTGATTTTTGAGCCGAATTCTGACTCTCTGCACCTATTTTCATTTTCAAATTACGAATTTTTATACCAAAAATATGCAAATTACTGAAAACGGCGATGGGTCATATTTTGCCCAAACCCCCGTGCAGTTTTCAAAATGTTTGAAGTGTCCGAAATTTGACTCCTGAACGTGATTTTTGAGCCGAATTCTGACTCTCTGCACCTATTTTCATTTTCAAATTACGACTATTTATACCGAAAATATGCCAATTACTGAAAACGGCGATGGGTCATATTTTGCCCAAACCCCCCTGCAGTTTTCAAAATGTCTGAAATGTCCAAAATTTGACTCCTGAGCGTGATTTTTGAGCCGAATTCTGACTCTCTGCACCTATTTCATTTTCAAATTACGACTTTTTATACTGAAAATATGCCAATTACTGAAAACGGCGATGAGTCATATTTTGCCCAAACCCCCCTGCAGTTTTCAAAATGTCTGAAATGTCCGAAATTTGACTCCTGAACGTGATTTTTGAGCAGAATTCTGACTCTCTGCACCTATTTTCATTTTCAAATTACGACTTTTTATACCGAAAATATGCCAATTACTGAAAACGGCGATGGGTCATATTTTGCACAAACCCCCCTGCAGTTTTCAAAATGTCTGAAATATCCGAACTTTGACTCCTGAGCGTGATTTTTGAGCCGAATTCTGACTCTCTGCACCTATTTTCATTTTCAAATTACGACTTTTTATACCGAAAATATGCCAATTACTGAAAACGGCGATGGGTCATATTTTGCCCAAACCCCCCTGCAGTTTTCAAAATGTTTGAAATGTCCGAAATTTGACTCCTGAGCGTGATTTTTGAGCCGAATTCTGACTCTGCACCTATTTTCATTTCCAAATTACGACTTTTTATACCGAAAATATGCCAATTACTGAAAACGGCGATGGGTCATATTTTGCCCAAACCCCCCTGCAGTTTTCAAAATGTCTGAAATGTCCGAAATTTGACTCCTGAGCGTGATTTTTGAGCCGAATTCTGACTCTCTGCACCTATTTTCATTTTCAAATTACGACTTTTTATACTGAAAATATGCCAATTACTGAAAACGGCGATGGGTCATATTTTGCCCAAACCCCCCCCCCTGCAGTTTTCAAAATGTCAGAAATGTCCGAAATTTGACTCCTGAGCGTGATTTTTGAGCCGAATTTTGACTCTCTGCACCTATTTTCATTTTCAAATTACGACTTTTTATACCGAAATTATGCCAATTACTGAAAACGGCGATGGGTCATATTTTGCCCAAACCCCCGTGCAGTTTTCAAAATGTTTGAAGTGTCCGAAATTTGACTCCTGAACGTGATTTTTGAGCCGAATTCTGACTCTCTGCACCTATTTTCATTTTCAAATTACGACTTTTTATACCGAAAATATGCCAATTACTGAAAACGGCGATGGGTCATATTTTGACCAAACCCCCCTGCAGTTTTCAAAATGTTTGAAATGTCCAAAATTTGACTCCTGAGCGTGATTTTTGAGCCGAATTCTGACTCTCTGCACCTATTTTCATTTTCAAATTACGACTTTTTATACCGAAAATATGCCAATTACTGAAAACGGCGATGGGTCATATTTTGCCCAAACCTCCCTGCAGTTTTCAAAATGTCTAAAATGTCCGAAATTTGACTCCTGAGCGTGATTTTTGATCCGAAATCTGACTCTCTGCACCTATTTCATTTTCAAATTACGACTTTTTATACCGAAAATATGCCAATTACTGAAAACGGCGATGAGTCATATCTTGCCCAAACCCCCCTGCAGTTTTCAAAATGTCTGAAATGTCCGAAATTTGACTCCTGAACGTGATTTTTGAGCCGAATTCTGACTCTCTGCACCTATTTTCATTTTCAAATTACGACTTTTTATACCGAACATATGCAAATTACTGAAAACGGCAAAGGGTCATATTTTGCCCAAACCCCCCTGCAGTTTTCAAAATGTCTGAAATGTCCGAAATTTGACTCCAGAGCGTGATTTTTGAGCCGAATTCTGACTCTCTGCACCTATTTTCATTTTCAAATTACGACTTTTTATACCGTAAATATGCCAATTACTGAACACGGCGATGGGTCATATTTTGCCCAAACCCCCCTGCAGTTTTCAAAATGTCTGAAATGTCCGAAATTTGACTCCTGAGCGTGATTTTTGAGCCGAATTCTGACTCTCTGCACCTATTTTCATTTTCAAATTACGACTTTTTATACCGAAAATATGCCAATTACTGAAAACGGCGATGGGTCATATTTTGCCCAAACCCCCCTGCAGTTTTCAAAATGTCTGAAATATCCGAACTTTGACTCCTGAGCGTCATTTTTGAGCCGAATTCTGACTCTCTGCACCTATTTTCATTTTCAAATTACGACTTTTTATACCGAAAATATGCCAATTACTGAAAACGGCGATGGGTCATATTTTGCCCAAACCCCCCTGCAGTTTTCAAAATGTTTGAAATGTCCGAAATTTGACTCCTGAGCGTGATTTTTGAGCCGAATTCTGACTCTCTGCACCTATTTTCATTTCCAAATTACGACTTTTTATACCGAAAATATGCCAATTACTGAAAACGGCGATGGGTCATATTTTGCCCAAACCCCCCTGCAGTTTTCAAAATGTCTGAAATGTCCGAAATTTGACTCCTGAGCGTGATTTTTGAGCCGAATTCTGACTCTCTGCACCTATTTTCATTTTCAAATTACGACTTTTTATACCGAAAATATGCCAATTACTGAAAACGGCGATGGGTCATATTTTGCCCAAACCCCCCTGCAATTTTCAAAATGTCTGAAATGCCCGAAATTTGACTCCTGAGCGTGATTTTTGAGCCGAATTCTGACTTTCTGCACCTATTTTCATTTTCAAATTACGACTTTTTATACCGAAATTTTGCCAATTACTGAAAACGGCGATGGGTCATATTTTGCCCAAACCCCTCTGCAGTTGTCAAAATGTCTGAAATGTCCGAAATTTGACTCTTGAGCGTGATTTTTGAGCCGAATTCTGACTCGCTGCACCTATTTTCATTTTCAAATTGCGACTTTTTATACCGAAAATATGCCAATTACTGAAAACGGCGATGAGTCATATTTTGCCCAAACCCCTCGCAGTTTTCAAAATGTCTGAAATGCCCGAAATTTGACTCCTGAGCGTGATTTTTGAGCCGAATTCTGACTCTCTGCACCTATTTTCATTTTCAAATTACGACTTTTTATACCGAACAAATGCCAATTACTGAAAACGGCAAAGGGTCATATTTTGCCCAAACCCCCCTGCAGTTTTCAAAATGTCTGAAATGTCCGAAATTTGACTCCTGAGCCTGATTTTTGAGCCGAATTCTGACTCTCTGCACCTATTTTCATTTTCAAATTACGACTTTTTATACCGAAAATATGCCAATTACTGAAAACGGCAAAGGGTCATATTTTGCCCAAACCCCCCTGCAGTTTTCAAAATGTCTGAAATGTCCGAAATTTGACTCCTGAGCGTGATTTTTGAGCCGAATTCTGACTCTCTGCACCTATTTTCATTTTCAAATTACGACTTTTTGTACCGAAAATATGCCAATTACTGAAAACGGCGATGGATCATATTTTGCCCAAACCCCACTGCAGTTTTTGCAGCTGGCGGGCACAAATCGCGCGAATTTCGCCGCTACCTGCCAAAAATCGACTGGTTTCCGCCGCTAGCGGCCAATAAAGGGGCTATTTTCGCCCCTAGCGGCCAAAAATGGGGTGATTTTCGCTGCTAGCGGCCAAAAATCGTGCAAATTTTGACGCTAGCGACCAAAAATCGTGCGAATTTCGCCGCTACCGGCCAAAAACCGCGCGATTTTCGCCGCTAGCGGCCAAAAACATGCGATTTTCGCAGCTGGCGGGCAAAAATCGCGATTTTCGCCGCTACTGGCCAAAAATAACGCGATTTTCGCCTCTAGCGGCCCAAAACCATGCGATTTTTGCAGCTGGCGTGCAAAAATCGCGATTTTCGCCGCTACCGGCCAAAAATAGCGCGATTTTCGCCGCTTGCGGCCAAAAACCGTGCGGTGTTCGCCGCTAGCGGCCAAAAATCGGGCGATTTTTGCCGCTAACGGCCGAAAACCGCGCTATTTTCGACGCTAGCGGCCAGAAACTATGCGATTTTTGCAGCTGGCGGGCAAAAATCGCGCGATTTTCGCCGCTACCTGCCAAAAAGCTGGCGTGCAAAAATCGCGTTTTTCGCCGCTACCGGCCAAAAATAGCGCGATTTTCGCCGCTTGCGGCCAAAAACCGTGCGGTGTTCGCCGCTAGCGGCCAAAAATCGGGCGATTTTTGCCGCTAACGGCCGAAAACCGCGCTATTTTCGACGCTAGCGGCCAGAAACTATGCGATTTTTGCAGCTGGCGGGCAAAAATCGCGCGAATTTCGCCGCTACCTGCCAAAAAGATGGCGTGCAAAAATCGCGTTTTTCGCCGCTTGCGGCCAAAAACCGTGCGGTGTTCGCCGCTAGCGGCCAAAAATCGGGCGATTTTTGCCGCTAACGGCCGAAAACCGCGCTATTTTCGACGCTAGCGGCCAGAAACTATGCGATTTCTGCAGCTGGCGGGCAAAAATCGCGCGAATTTCGCCGCTACCTGCCAAAAATCGACCGATTTTCGCCGCTAGCGGCCAAAAAACGGGCTATTTTTGCCGCTAGCGGCCAAAAATGGGGCGATTTTCGCCACTAGCGGCCAAATATCGACGCTAGCGGCCAAAAATCGTGCGAATTTTGCTGCTAGCGGCCAAAAATCGCGCGATTTTCGCCGCTAGCGGCCAAAAATGGGGCGATTTTCGCCACTAGCGGCCAAATATCGTGCAAATTTCGACGCTAGCGGCCAAAAATCGTGCGAATTTTGCCGCTAGCGGCCAAAAATCGCGCGATTTTCCCCGCTAGCGGCCAGAAACTATGCGATTTTTGCAGCTGGCGGGCAAAATTAGCGCGATTTTCGCCGCTAATGGCCAAAAACCGTGCGATTTTCGCCGCTAACAGCCAAAAATCGGGCGTTTTTTGTGGCTAACGGCCGAAAACTGCGCTATTTTCGACGCTATTGCCAGAAACCATGCGATTTTTTCAGCTAGCGGGCAAAAATCGCGCGAATTTCGCCGCTACCTGCCAAATATCGACCGATTTTCGCCGCTAGCGGCCAAAAAAAGGGGCTATTTTTGCCGCTTGCGGCTAAAAATGGGGCTATTTTCGCGGCTAGCGGCCAAAAATCGTGCAAATTTCGACGCTAGCGGCCAAAAATCGTGCGAATTTCGCCGCTAGCGGCCAAAAATCGCGCGATTTTCGCCGCTAGCAGAATGGCCCTCCTCAGGCAACCTGTCCCTCCTCAGGCAACCAGTACTTCCTCATGCAACCTGTCCATACCTGGGGAAGGGTCTCCTCCCACAGCCTGGGAAGTACCTCCTCCCACATCCTGGGAAGTACCTCCTCCCGCAGTGCGGGAAGAGACTTGGGAAGAGACTCCCAGGAACTGAGTCCGTGCACCATGACCATCAGGAGACCAAGGGCGAGGACCTGCGGGAGGAGTGGAGGAGTCCAGCCCTGAACGCCCCTTCCAGACACCTGGCTCCAGAAGTCACGTGTCTGCCAGCACCGCGTCCAGAGGCTCAACAGGTGTCCAAGGTAGGGCATGGTGCTCCCGTAGGAGGCCAGGACGGAGTAGATGAGGTGACTCCAGGCAAACTTCGCCAGGAACACCAGCAGGAAACGCAGGATGTGCCTTGACAGATACAGCAGCCAGGCGGTCAAGAGGCTCAGCAACACAACAAGTGGAAACTGCTTACACCAGACGCACATTACTACCACCTGCAGGAGGTCCCAGGGGCGCTCCTTCTCTAGGAGGGGCCAGACTCAGTCGAGTACCACCTGTAGTCGGTGCCCGAGTACCACCTCCAGCAGGTGAAGCAGGTACCGAACTCGTCCGAGTACCACTTCTAGCAGGTGAAGCAGGTGCCAGACTTGGCCGAGTACCACCGGTAGCAGGTGCCAGACTCGCTCGAGTACCACCTGTAGCAGGTGCCAGACTCGCCCGAGTACCACCTGTAGCAGGTGCCAGACTCGCTCGAGTACCACCTGTAGCAGGTGCCAAACTCGCTCGGGTACCACCTGTAGCAGGTGCCAGACTCGCTCGAGTACCACCTGTAGCAGGTGCCAAACTCGCTCGAGTACCACCTGTAGCTGGTGCCAGACTCGTCCGGGTACCACCTGTAGCAGGTGCCAGACTCGCTCGAGTACCACCTGTAGCTGGTGCCAGACTCGTCCGGGTACCACCTGTAGCAGGTGCCAGACTCGCTCGAGTACCACCTGTAGCTGGTGCCAGACTCGTCCGGGTACCATCTGTAGCAGGTGCCTGACTTGCCCGAGTTCCACCTGTAGCAGGTTTAGTAAGTGCCAGACTCGCCCGAGTTCTACCTGTAGCAGGTGCCAAGTGCGCTTTCCATGGTTGAGATAACAAACGTCATCTTCAACCACGGTGGCGAAGAGGCACATGATCGACGCAAACAGCCTCCATACCCAGCTGGTCACGGCGTCCACCTGCCTCCATACCCAGCTGGTCACGGCGTCCACCTGCCTCCATACCCAGCTGGTCACGGCGTCCACCTGCTCCACCTGTGCCAGGAGGAACAACTGCGCATGCGTTACCATGCTCAGTAACAACGTAAATGCTGTTTCTATCTTAGCACTCATTATCTATAGATAAACTATTTTAAAAATAATATTATTTTTATATAATCTGTAACACTTCGTAATTAAATACATATGAAGTTTTCCGCAACGGAGATATGTATTGTTTAGTTTATGCAATAAGTCTTAGAGACTTGCAAGGAGTGTAAGACGATTATGTAAGATAATTATTTAAGACATGCAAAATAATGTTGCAAGGCTTGGAAGATAATAATTGAAGGATTGCAAGATACTGATGCAAGGCTTGCAAGATAATTATGAATGGATTGCTAGATAATTATGCAAGGATTGCAAGTAAATTATGCAAGGATTCCAGAATAATTAATCACAGCTTACAAAATAATTATATACTGCAAGATAATTAAGTAACTTTAGACACAAATGCTTGTACTACGGTATTAACACCGTTGTTGGTGTATGTGTGTGTGTGTGTATTCACCTAGTGGTATTCATCTAGTTGGGCTTGCGGGGGTTGAACTATGCTCTTTCGGTCCGCCTCTCAACTGCTAATCAATGGTTTCTACTACTACTACTATTGTTTTTTTCCCCCATAAAACACACACACCCCAGGAAGCCGCCCGTGACAGCTGACTAACTCCCAGGTACCTATTTACTGCTAGATAACAGGGGCATAGGGTGAAAAAAACTCTGCCCATCGTTTCTCACCGGCGCCCGGGATCGAACCTGGGACCACAGGATCACGCGTCAAGCGTGATCCTGTGATTTTTTTTATTAGATTAGATCGATCTTTTATATAGATTAGATTAAATTAGATTTTACATAGATTAGATTAGATTAAAGAGATTAGATCGATCCTGTCGTAAATGACCTTCCTACAAGCATAGTTTACTGCAGACCTCTGGGATATGTTGGTTCTTCAGACCACCAGGCTGTCTGTACTACACCGGCAATCCCGACAGATCGAGGTGAAGAATCCCGATATCCCGACCTACCCTATAGACTAACTGATCAATTTAGAGCGACGGTTATGCATCATGTAGGTCTTCGTTCAATCCCCGACCGTCCAAGTGGTTAGTCACCATTCCTTCCACCCGACCCATCCCAAATCTTAATCCCTTACAAAGTGCTCCATACTAGTAATGACTTCTTGCTTTCTCTTGTTAATCCCCTTCCCTTCAAATGTTCTCATAAAAAAAAGATAAACAACACGACAAAAACCATAGAACACAACCAGTTATAGAAATTTGATCGTAATGAAGATTAAAACTGCGGGACATGCTAACACGGGATTAGTTATCTACACAGAGGGCTATGCCGGGTTCTGAAGGATATTGAAATCTGCGGGAGGCGAGTACAAACAGTCCCATTCACACCGAGAAGCACTTCCACGCAGCGCCTTCCTCCTCGCTGGGCTAACACCTGTCCTCAGGCATCCTGTATTTCCTCAGGCAACCTGTCCTTCCTCAGGCAACCTGTCCTTCCTCAGGCAACCTGTCCTTCCTCAGGCAACCTGTCCTTCCTCAGGCAACCTGTCCTCCCTCAGGCAACCTGTCCTTCCTCAGGCAACCTGTCCACACCTGAGGAAGTACCTCTTCCCACAGCCTGGGAAGTGTCTCCTTCCACAGAGCGGGAAGAGACTTGGGAAGAGACTCCCAGGTCCTGAGTCCGTGCACCATGACCATCAGGAGACCAAGGGCGAGGACCTGCGGGAGGAGTGGAGGAGTCCAGCCCTGAACGCCCCTTCCAGACACCTGGCTCCAGAAGTCACGTGTCTGCCAGCACCGCGTCCAGAGGCTCAACAGGTGTCCAAGGTAGGGCACGGTGCTCCCGTAGGAGGCCAGGACGGAGTAAACGAGGTGACTCCAGGCAAACTTCGCCAGGAACACCAGCAGGAAACGCAGGAAACGCCTTGACAGATACAGCAGGCAGGCGGTCAAGAGGCTCAGCAACACAACAAGTGGAAACTGCTTACTCCAGGCGCCCCTTACTACCATCTGCCAGAGGGTCAAGATCTCCTTCTCATGCAGCTGGTTCACGCTGTGGTCCACCTGCAGAAGGTCCCAGGCGCGGTCCATCTCTAGGAGGGGCCAGACTCGATCGAGTACCACCTGTAGCAGGTGTCAAACTCGTCGGAGTACCACGTGAGTACCACCTGTAGCAGATCCCAGACTTTCTCGAGTAGCACCTGTAGCAGGTGTAGCAGATGCCAGACTCGCCAGAGAACCACCTTCAACAGGTGTAGCAGCTGACAGACTCGCCCGATTAGCACCTGTAACAGGTGCAGCAGGTGCCAGACTCGCCCACGTACCACCTGTAGCAGGTGATAGACTCGCCCGGGTACCACCTGTAACAGGTGCCATACTCGCCCAAGTACCACCTGTAGCAGGTGACAAATTCGCACGAGTAGCACCTGTAGCAGGTGCCAGGCGCGCTTACCATGCTGGAGAAACAGCTTATATACTGTATCTGTTTTAGTATTCATGATCTATAGATAAACTCTTAGGCAAATAAATATTTTTAGCTTTACAAACTACAAAACACTTCGTAATTAAATACATTTGAAGTTTTTTCGTTACGGAGATTTGCATTTGTTGGTTTACGAAAAAGGTCTGAGGGACTTGCAAAGCTTGGAAGACAATTATGCGAGGATTGCAAGGTAATTATGCGAGTTAATTATGCGAGGATTACAAGATAATTATGCATGGATTCCAGGATAATTAATTACAGCTTACAAGATAATTATAGACGGCAAGATAATTAAGTAACTTTCAGACATAAATCCATGTGAGTAATTTATGATTTTATTTTGATTATTATAAGACAAAATGTCTTATATAAACATAAGATCAGTTATGCATCTGGATCCAGACTCTCTAACCTGCCTTTGCTGGCAACCTATCTTCAGGCAACCTGTCCTCAGACAACCTGTCCTCAGACAACCTGTCCTCAGACAACCTGTCCTCAGACAACCTGTCCTCAGGCAACCTGTCCTCAGACAACCTATCCTCAGGCAACCTATCCTCAGGCTAGACTACAAATACATTCACCACTTTTAACATAATGTATGCTAAAAGGTGAGTTCTCATATATAAGTTAACATTCATATAGCACTTCAAGAAATCACTTTACCGTGATGTGACAATGAGAAAGTCAATCGGAGCCGTAAGGAAGATTCGAACCTCTGCTCGTGGGTTCTCCCTGCCTTGACACGATGACGCCAGCAAGCTGGTGACTGGCTGGCCGAGGTCACGCCATGTGACTGACTAATCGGAGGCCGCTGGGACAGTCCCGGGAGACCTGGCCCAGCACTACCAGAGGCGCTGCAGCAGAGTTTGACAGAATTTCGACTCGAAAGGAAATGCGTCAGTTTGCTCCTGAGATTAAAGGTTCTGGGAGCCTCGCTCAGTGGATTTGGAGCAGCCATCACAATCTACGACTGTTGCAGAGGATGAGTATACCCCTAAGGAGTACTAGAAGTCTAGTTTAGTGGGCAAAGAAGGCCAAGAACTCGTCGGTAATGAGAGGAAAGTAGCGACTCAGGAGGGCAAGTCTGGCGCCTGTGAGTCTAGCCTGGTACAGCGCACAGTGCTGCCGTGACTGGGTCACATCTACTGAGGTTCTGGAGGGAAGACATCATTTCCGAATCCAGGAGAAAATGTCTCGTTGAAGGAGCGAGTGTGTACAGTGACCTGCTCAGTGACCACTGGTTGGACCAGTTTGGAAAACTTGAACCCAGTTTCACTGCTTTTAGAAACTTGTGTAAAGAATCATTCAGAACTTTGTATACCATATATGTCAGACCAATCCTGGAGTATGCAGCCCCAGCATGGAGTCCATATCATGTCAAGCATAAGACTAAACTGGAAAATGTTCAAAGGTTTGCCACCAGACTAGTACCCGACTGAGAGGTATGAACTACGAGGAGAGACTACGGGAATTAAACTTCACGACGCTGGAAGACAGAAGAGTTAGAGGGGAACATGATCACCACATACAAGATTCTTAAAGGAATTGATGGTGTAGATATAGACAGGCTATTTAACACAAGGGGCACACGCACAAGGGGACACAGGTGGAAATTGAGTGCCCAAATGTGCCATAGAGACATTAGAAAGAATTTTGTTAATGTCAGAGTAGTTGACAAATGAAATGCATTAGGCAGTGATGTGGTGAAGGCTGACTCCTTACACAGAATCAAGTGTAGATATGATAGAGCCCAATAGGCTCAGGAACCTGTACACCAGTTGATTGACGGTTGAGAGGCGGGACCAAAGAGCCAGAGCTCAACCCCCACAAGCACAACTAGGTGAATATAAACACCATCACTTTTACATATGCACACCGTCTCCCCCCACCCCACCCTCACCCCCCCCCCCCGCATCACACACACACACGCGCGCGCGGGCTCGCGTGCGTACTAAACCCAACACTAATAAAAGGCCGCACCAGGAAAGTTACTCCCAGTCTCAGACGGAAGAACTAAAGGTAAAAAGAAGGTTTTCAGGGACTACAAACACGGCGAATCCTCAGAGTCTTGTTTTGCTGATATTCTTGCCAGGATTCTGGTCTTCCAGCTCAGCAGCTCCGATGGGAGCAGCACGAGAGAGAGAGAGAGAGAGAGAGAGAGAGAGAGAGAGAGAGAGAGAGAGAGAGAGAGAGAGAGAGAGAGAGAGAGATAGAGATAGAGAGATAGAGATAGAGATCTGCAAGCCTTTCCTGGGGGCCAGGCCTGACAAAGGGTAACTTGATATGATAGGAAAACCTAGAGATGTATTATGTAATAGAGAGACAGACAGACAGCCGGAGAGACAAGACTCGTCTAGGAAGCCTGAGAGACAGAAATACAATCAAATGCACTAAAAGACAGGGCGAGACTGACAGCTGGAAAGAAAAACTATCTTACTGAGGAGACAGAGACAAACAGAAAGAGAGACAGACAGGCAGACAGAAAGACAGGCAGCCAGAAAGCTAAAATTAGAAATTATAAGTCAAATCTGTGCCAACAGAGAAGTAAGTATATTCAGAGAAATAATAGAATAATTTACAAGCAATTCTTTCTTGTAAGGAAACATATTTTTCAGTAGAAAAGGCTGAGCCAAGATGATCATATGGCGTTAGGAAAGAATATGAGGACAAGTAGCTGGGATACGAGTTTAAGGAGTTAGGATATGAGGACAAGAAGCTGGGATACGAGGATAAGGAGTTAGAATATTAAGACAAGCAGCTGGGGATACGAGGATAAAGAGTTAGGATATGAGGACAAGGAGCTGGAGGACTAGGACAAGGAGCTGTAATATGAGGACAAGGAGCTGGGATATCAGCACACGGACTGCAGCAACAGTATTCAACCACCTGGACCTCCGGAATCGAACACGGAACCAACAAGAAGGGAGAGCATTGCTCTACGGAATATTAGACAGAAAGAGACAGACAGAGAGAGGTTTAGAGGTGCACAGACAGCAAGACACAGACGACATGAGATAACACATGTTTATGCGGATTAATATTTCATGAAGGCATTTTAAATGACAAAATGAAAAAAACCTCTCACGTACATTTTTCATAAGTTGGAAAATTTTTAAAAGACGGGAAAAATCGCGAGAATGGTCAACGAGCAAAAGATACCAGAGATTGCAGTTTGGGAGATTTATGAGTCCAGAGACCGCAGTCAGGGATTTACGACACCAGAGACCACAGCAGGGGATTAATGAGACTAGGGATCACAGTTGGGGATTTATGGGACCAGAGATCACAGCTGGGGATTTATGAGATCACAGACCACAGTCGTCGATTTGTGAGTCCAGAAACAGCTGTCAGGGATTTACGACACCAGAGACCACAGCAGGGGATTTATGAGACTAAAGACCACAGCCGGGGATTTTTGAGACCAAAGACCTCAGACGTGGATTTGAGAGGCCCGGGGCCCCCTAGTTGGAGATTTCTGATACCAGAGACTGCAGTCGGGGATTTACGAGATCAGAGACCACGGTTGGGGTATTTATAATACCATAACCAGGATTTGAGACCAAAGAGAACGGTTGAGGATTTATGAGACGACAGTCGTGAATTTAAGAGAAAAGAAACCTCAGTTGATAAATTATAAGACCTTAATCGGTGAATTATGAGTCCGCAGTCGGGATTTATGAAACCAGAAATCCCTGTAAGTGATATAAGAGACTTGTGTAAAGTGAGTTACAATTGAAACCACAGACCTGGTGTGCTCATATATGTAATTAAAGACCGGTACAGAGCACGGTCTCTGATAAATGAAACTAGAAACGTGTGGTAGTGAAGAATGATAGAAGAGACGAAGAAGAAGAGAGGAGAGTGAGGAGAGCGTCCCCTAAGTTCTGTGTCCCACTTTCTGAAATGAGAGGAAACCCCTAGTTAAGTGCGTAGATCTCCTAGAATTGGGAAGTAAACTCTCTCTCTCTTTCTCTCTCTCTCTCTCTCTCTCTCTCTCTCTCTCAACTCATGTATAATGCTAAGGTAAGTCATCTCCAATTTGACATTTCTTTAGTACTTCCCTATCTTGCAGTGAGAAGTAAATAAAATTCCATCACAAGGGCACCAGCTCTAAGCAGCAGCTGCCTCGATCAATATACACAATGCCCTTTTTGGCCTGGTTCCCCCCCCCATCCCTCGTGGCCTCCAGCATCTCCAGTCATCTCCCTGCATCATCCTCTGGGAGTCGTGGCACACTCAACCACACCATCTTGCACCCATCAACATATGCAAAGCGTCCTCGGCCACACTGGTGGGTGAGACGGGCCTTGGACTGCGTTGCATTGACGGATTCCATTAGATAAATAATTACTCGAGTTGAATCATTCCCAAAATACGTCATTTCGAATGAAAAAAATATGTGATCTAGTGTGTTGTGTCGTGTGCTTGTGTGTGTCATACTGGCTTGTGTCTTGTGCTTGTGTGTGTCATACTGGTTTGTGTCATGTGCAAGTGAGTTATCCTGATTGATGTCTGCTGTTGCAATTTCTAAACCAAGCTCAGTGTTGCAGATTGTTGCATAAATCAGTAGGAACCTGTCTTCCTGGTAGCTCCACATGTTTAGATAAACTGTACGTTAGAACCTGAGGCGTTAACTAGTGATAACATTCCATAACACCACGAGTTTGTACTGAAATATTTGAACCGTGGGAGAAGTGAACACTGAACACTGAACAGTATATTTAAATGGAAAGGCATATGAAGGAGGCTTCCCTGCTCGACAGAGATGAACGTCTTCATCAAGAAGGTATACAAGGGGTAAGAAGGGCCACATAACCTGTTTATACATATTCCTCAGTTTCTTATTCCAAAGACGCATCGTGTCTTACCACGTCTTAAATAGACGTCTGAGACACTTCTGAGACAGACGTTTTCTGTTAGACGTCTCATGGTCACCATTGGCTCTTCAGAAGGAACCTGTAGTCAACTTGTGACGAACGTCACATTTATGGTGGGTGTACGGAACCAGACGTGCACCCACCTCTATCACCCACCTCCGTCATCCACCTCCATCACCCGCCTCCATCACCCGCCTCCATCACCCACTTAACCTACTGACGCCGTTGATCAATGGTCGGGTGTAGCATCAATATTATCGTGCTTTCAATTTTAATAAATCCGATGAATTTTGATGCTGTGGTCGATGACAGGACGGATCATGCTGACGCTGTGGTTGATGACAGGTCGACTCATGTTGATGCTGTGGTTGATGGGTGAGTACAGAAGCTTTTGGGCATTGTCCCCATTTTCCATTTTTTCAGATCTTGTGATGTAAACCTTTCAGCCAGGCCGAGGACTCATCAACCATTTACCTGACCACTTACGAAACCTGTGCATCTTTCATCCATCAAGGCAAGCTTAGTTTATATAAAAAAAAATATAGTTTTGAGCTCCAGAGCCCCAGCCGTTGTGATGTTTTGAGCCTCGTAAACTGTTTAATAAATTTGTACAAAAGCCTCCATGATTGTTGAGGCTGCGTAAGTGGTGGCGTAAATCCTTGATGAATCCTGGCTAAGAGCTCATGCATTGTTGGCAAAGAACTAAAGAGCGTAGTTAGATCATTTGTTTTTAATATTTTACAAGCTGTGAACTTTGTTTCCAAACAAAAATTTAGCATCAGAGAAATAAAGTTTGGTTAGCGAATCTACCGGAGTTTTATTACAGGCAAAAGCCGATACAACAGGAAAGAGAAGGATGGGTAGAAGGTTGTCTTCCAGGACTGCCAGAAAACTTTTGATATAGTTCCTCAAAAGAAACTAGAAACTAAATTGGAGATGAAGCACAGTTAACCGGGAGGGTAGTAGAGGGAATACCATCTAGATAAAATTCCATCTAGATACAATACCATCTAGACGAGCTTCAAGGATGATGGGAAAAATGGTAACTCGACTTCATGCCAGGAAAAAAAATTACATTTGAGAATTTAATGAAGAAGGCCTTCAGAGTATTGTTCACGACATACGTGATGACCATTCTAGAGCATACCGCACCTGCATGTAACACCTCGCACCTGGACAGGAAGCTGAACCTTGAAACCACATTTAAAAACATAAAGTCAAATTAGCATTGCTGTTATTATATAGCAACTTATATATATACAAAATAAATGGTTAAACACTGGATTGTAAATAAGGTTGTTGGCTTATGAAACAAAATAATGGGTAAGATAATAGACATCAGAGGCCACTACAGAGATGATGGCCCTCAGGTAAATTATATATTTTTACACGTCTTAGTACTTGTATCAACGGACATGAACGTGTCGGCACCTTTAGTTGCCTCCTTGCCATAAACACACACACAAACACACACGCGCGCACACACACACGTTATTTAACACAAGGGGCACACGCACTAGGGGACACAGGTGGAAACTGAGTGCCCAAATGAGCCACAGAGATATTAGAAAGAACTTTTTTAGTGTCAGAGTGGTTGACAAATGGAATGCATTAGGCAGTGATGTGGTGGAGGCTGACTCCATACACAGTTTCAAGTGTAGATATGATAGAGCCCAGTAGGCTCAGGAACCTGTACAACTGATTGACAGTTGAGAGGCGGGACCAAAGAGCCAGACCTCAACCCCCGCAAGCACAACTAGATGAGTACACACACACACACACACACACGCACACACACACACACACACACGCACACACACAAACACGGTCTAAAACCCACCACCACTCCAAATCCCTCACTTGGGTTGGGGAAGCAAAAGCACAACTTCTCTTTTTAATTTACATTTTTTTTTCCCTCAATTTTTTTTTTTTTTGGTTCTGCTTTCTGCAATAAATCCCAGCATTCATGGGGATAATATCAGTATAATACGGGGCCAGACGGGGCGTGGGAGGACGGGGGAGCCCCAGTGAGGGCCATACCTCGGTGCTGGACAGACGCCCATCGCAGCTCACAGCGGTGGTGGCGCCCTTCGTGAAACTCGCTCGACGCTGGTGTAAAGGTGAGTGTTCCTCTGGCAGTGAACATGGAGGTAATAGGATTACCCGCCTCGCCCCGACACTCACACACGCACACAAACTCGCAGGCTCCATACAGTTTCGGATGTTGATATTACAGAGTCCTGTACACCAGTTGATTGACAGTGGAGTGGTGGGACCAAAGGGCTTTAGCTCAATCCATCCTAGCTAGCTCAGCTAGGTGAGAACACACACACACACCTGACGGGGGTCTGACAGCTAAGTGGACAGCGCTCGGGATTCATAAACATAGGGTCCGGGGATCGTTCCCCGCCGGAGGCGAAAACAAATGGGTAAAATGAGTTTCCTTCACCCTGATGCCCTGTTACCTAGCACTAAATAGGTACCTGGGAGATAGACAGCTGCTACGGGCTGCTTCTTGGGTGTGTGTGTGTGTGTGTGTGTGTGTGTGTGTGTGTGTGGAAACAAAATTAGTTAGTAGTTAGTAACAGTTGATTGATTGACTGTTGAGATGCGGGCCGAAAGAGCAGAGCCCAACACCAACAAGCGCAACTAGGTGAACTAGGAGAATACACACACACACACACTCTGTCTAATGAGCCACAGAGACATTAGAGAGAAATTTTCAATGTTAGAGTAGTTAACAAATGGAATGCATCAGGCAGTGATGTCGTGGTGGCTGCCTCCATACACAGTTTCCAATGTAGATTTGATAGAGCCCAATAGGCTTCAGAATCTGTACACCAGTTGACTGACAGTTGAGAGGCAGGATCAAAGAGTCAAAGCTCAACCCCCACACGCACAACTAGGTGAGTCCACACACACACACACACACACACAGACACACACACACACACACATAACACACACACACTCACCAACATACACACACACACATACATGTGGGGCGCCCCCTCGTACAAGCCTCGGTGTTTTCTCCCTCAAGCGGAACTCGGTCCAATCTTTGTTCAGTGTGAGGTCTCGGGAAGGCTGGTATTTAGGCGTTATGTGTGCTAGGTTCAAATATTGACGGAGCTCTTCATTATCCCAGCGTGCTTCCTGGCCTTCATTAAGGCCGCTCCTGCAGCCCCAAACTCCTCCTCTCGGATTTAGATTTTCTTAACAATGTGTTTTTCATTGCACCCTTTTTTTTTAGGGCTTTCTGATTAAAAATAAATTTTGCCTGAACAAATTTTTTTTTTCCTAAACGAAAAATCTATTTTTTTTCTAAATGTTTATATTTTTTCTGAACCAAAAATCCGTTTTTTCTTAATTTTGTTTATTTTTTTCTGGACAAAAAAATAAATTTTTCTGAACAATAAATATTTATATTCTGAAGAAGAACTACATTTTTTTCTGAACAAAAAATTATTTTTTTCTGAAGAAAAAATCAATTTGTGTTAGTACGTATGGAAAATGTAGTCCATATATATGTGGACAATTACATACTTTTGTGTATCAGGTTTTTTAGTGATTTTTAAACACAATGGTAGAAGATAGAACTGTTTTCTGACAAGACTGTTTACTGACGATACTGCTTTCTGACAAGACTGTTTACTGACGATACTGCTTTCTGACAAGACTGTTTACTGACGATACTGCTTTCTGACAAGACTGTTTACTGACGATACTGCTTTCTGACAAGACTGTTTACTGACAAAACTTCTGACAAGACTATTATCAGAAAAGACTTCTATCTGGCACTCGTGTTTAATGGTCCTTGGTATCGACCTGCGGCTGATAGCCCTAAGTCCATATATCAAACCATTGCTGATCGAATTGTTGCTGACTGGATTGTTAGTAACTACATCGTTGCTGGACCAATTGTTCGGACCCCTACTGAGTCACAATCACGTGGACCCTAAACCAAACAATTTTGTTTATAAATGTCATTAATTAGCACTCAACAGAGCCCGAGACTGAGACCCCTAACATAACAATATGAAAGCGTCTACATGTGAACAGTTCTCTTTAATGATAAAAAACCCACTATGATAATGGCCCAGTTTAATTACTTCTCTGCAGGAAAACGCAGTTCAAAGCAAGGCGTAAAAGAACGAAATATGGGGAAAAAGACTTAATTACATACCCCCCCCCCATTCGAGAGGGGGGGGGGAGGAATGGGGGGCGGTAGAGGAGGCTAGAGGGGGGGATATTGGGGGAAGGGAGGGAGGGGTGCTTAGGGGGGAAGAGGAGGGGTGCTTAGGGGGGAGAGGAGGGGTGCTTAGGGGGGAGAAGTAATGGAGACTCCCTTTAAGCTGAAGCTTCGCAATAGTCTTCTTTTTATGTCCGCTCTTAACAGACGCAGACAATTATCGTCGTTGGGGTCTGTTTGTTTTGTTTTGTCTCTCCTCCTTCAGTGTTGTTGTTATTGGGTCTTCTCCTCCTCCTTCTCTTTATGTGTGCATTCTCCTTCTGCCTGTGTTCCTCTTCTTCTATCTTCTGATTGTATTCCTCTTCTGTCTATCTTCGGTTTGTATGCCTCATCTTCTGTCTTTTACTTCCCCATTCTTCCACCTCATTAATCCTCCCCCTCCCTCCTCTCCTCTTTGTTTATGTTCCTTGTTCACACATTCCTGTCTTCCTCTTTATCAGTTAATTAATTCGGTTCTAAAACTCTAAATTCTATTCCAGATGTTTTGGCGCCATTTTTTTTCCATTTTCATGACGTCACAGCCAGCTGATCCACGGCGTTGGCGGGAATTTTGAAATGTGGATATTTACCACTGAAGGGCCTGCTGGCAGCTTATCAGCAGAGCGGTAGTAAATAATCGTCCTTTCTTTTGTTATGGTAATACAGTAAATGAAATCTATATTCCTTTCAAGTTTGTGTGTAATGCAATGGGTGGTGGGGGGGGGGGTGATTTGAGTGATAAGATATACATCTTCTTCAATTGAATTAAAACCCAAGACGTTTCGGAGTCTCAAACTCAAATAATTTATTTGAGTTTGTCAAATTATCTTCCAAAATAGTTGCTGTAAGTACCATAATTTTAGGGGGATGGGCGGGAGTATTAATTTAAACGTAAAAGAAAAACAAGGTTTGTTTTACTGTGATGATCACTGCTCGCATATTTTAATGTAAAAACATCCGCAGTGATTATAATCATTATGAAGGGAATGGGCTTGTTAATCGACACTTAGTTTACCGAGTTCTAAATTGTCTTTGCCAGTCGAGGAAGGTGGCATTATTACCTTTAATATCAGTATATTATCTGCTTAAAACCTTTACTAGCAATGTTATCAGTATATTATCTGTTTAAAACCTTTACTACTACTGTTAACAGTATATTATCTGCTTAAAACCTTTACTTGCAATGGTATCAGTTTATTATCTATTTAAAACTGTTACTAACAATGTTATCAGTATATTATCTGCTTAAAACTGTTACTAACAATATTATCTGTTTAAAACTGTTACTAACAATGTTATCAGTATATTATCTGCTTAAAACTGTTACTAACAATGTTATCAGTATATTATCCGCATAAAACCTTTACTAGCAATGTTATCAGTTTATTATTCGGTTAAAATCTCTACTACTAGTGTTAACAGTATATTACGTGGTTAACAGGGTACTGAGATCAAGATGAGCGGAGTTACAAAAGGCCACTGACAAAAACTACACTGATGCAGTGGCTATTATACTGTTAAGAGATGTGTCCGCCGCTATGACACCTCACACCTGCTGGCTCTGACACCTCACTTTCCTCACCTCACGCACCCGCTGCCCTTGACACCTCACTTTCCTCACCTCACGCACCCGCTGCCCTTGACACCTCACTTTCCTCACCTCACGCACCCGCTGCCCTTGACACCTCACTTTCCTCACCTCACGCACCCGCTGCCCTTGACACCTCACTTTCCTCACCTCACGCACCCGCTGTCCTTGACACCTCACTCTCATCACCTCATTTTCCCCGCTGTGGAGAGGGAAGAAGGTTCGATGATTACCGAAATTTGCATCTAATATCAAGTATGAGCGACAGTCAGTGTTTTGTCCAGGCGATTAAAGGAGAAACACCGCCGACGTCCCCCAATGTCTCGAGTGAGCGTCTTGGGTATCACACCCTCTGCTTCCTGATGCCAGCTACAACAGTTTAGTCCATCATAACATTATTCAGCTTCCTCTGAGACATAGCCATCCACAACTAGCCTGTTGGGGGGGTTGCCTGAGAAGATTTTCATTCCTATCATGGATCATCTTTTGTAATGAGATTCATATTATATTGCATCTGTATTTGGCCTTGGTATTTTTTTCAAGCAATATGATCCGTTGTTGTTATAAATTCAGCTACTCGGAACAAGTTCCAAGTAGCACGGGCTATGGTGAGCCCGTAGCTTACCTGGCACAGAAGATGATCCTTTTGGTGTAGAATATATAGACGACACTTGAAAGCGATCACGTGACCTATTGAAGCCATTGGGAGATCGATAATTTCTCGAATCAGTGATACTGGTCGTGCCTAAAGTAAGGGAGCGCAGTCTCAGTGCTCAGTGGTCGTTCGAAGAGCCCCCTTGCCTGCTTGGAGCTTTGCAAACGCCCGTACTGACTCAATTTGAGAGGGGCGGCGATCTGTATATGAAGCAGGAGTACTAGAGGACCCGCTCCTGTGGGTATGTGAAGCAGGGGTACCATAGGACCCGCTCCTGTGGGTATGTGAAACAGGAGTACCATAGGACCCTCTCCTGTGGTTATGTGAAGCAGGGATATCATAGGACTCGCTCCTGTGGGTATGTGAAGCAGGGGTACCATAGGACCTCCTCCTGTAGGTATGTGAAGCAGGGGTACCATAGGACCCGCTCCTTTGGGTATGTGAAGCAGGGGTATCATAGTACACGCTCCTGTGGGTATGTGAAGCAGGGGTACCATAGGACCCGCTCCTGTGGGTATCAAGTCTTCGTGGATGACTAAGACAAGAGTTATGCTCTCTTCGTGCGTCAGAAAGGTGGTGTTGTGTTACCGCGGGCAATATTGACACCTTGGACGACATGTTTGGAAATGGTTTCAGTAATTCAGCAGCGAGTCAGGAGGTGTTCGGAGTGCTGTAGTAATTAAGGAGTTGTTTGTGCAGTGTGGAGATTATCAGAGCGGCGACGTGGCTGCTGGATCTGACTAATCAAGGAAGCCCGAGGAATCTTCCCCGCCCAGGCTGCCGATACACTACCACGACTTAAACATTTCAGCGGTTCGAGTCTTCAGCCGTTCGGGCTTGCTGATGATAAGGGCACTTTCTTACCAGCTGTTGATGAAGATACTTTTCTTCCCAGCGGATGATTAGAGGACTTTCTTCCTAGCTATGAACTTCCTTCTTCTCTCTGTTTCTCTCAATTGTATTGTCCACCTATTCTTCTTCTCTTTTCCTTTTCTCATCGCTTGCACACCTTCTCTTATCGTGTTTACTTAACCGTTCCTTTCCCTTCCTCGGCTCCTCTCCTGCGACGCTCTTCCTCCTGAGGAGTCTGAGCCCCAGACAGTGTGCGGAAGCCTTCCTAGTTTGGCCCACCTGTTTGTGTCTCCTTGGGCACCAGATTCAGCTCTTGGTCACCGCCTCATATGTATTGCACAGGAGGTATTTACACCTCCAGACTCTCCAGGTTCTCTCTTATTCTTGGTACTGAAACCTCAATCACAAGTATCACAAGATTATTCCATCTGTTTGCTACTTTCTCTGCATGAAAGTTTTTTTCTTTATAATTCTCTACTTCCACCTGTGGCCTCTTCTTCTGTCGTATCTCACCTGAAAAGACAGTATTCATTTTTGTCACCAGTATCTTGTACGTTGTGGTCCTGTCTCCTCACCCTCTTTTTCCCCCCTGCCAGTACCTTTAGCTTTAGTTCATTCGGCGTATCTTAAGAGCTTATTTATCTTATCACTGTCATTTGGTAGTTCTTTGAATCTTCAAAATTTTTGTTTTTTTTTGTTTTGCAGTGTGTGGGTGCCATGGTGGAGCTTCATACTCTAGTACAAGTGTGACATACATCCACGAGGTCCCTCCACTATATTAGCGAGGACCCCGAGCCTCGTGGAAGAGATGACGCAACACACGAGGGAGGGAAGAAGGGAGGGAGCGAGGAAATTATCATTAGAAAGCGCCAAGCCATTACAACTATATAGCACTGGGAAGGGGTCAGGATAAGGATTAGGGATGGGACGGGGTGGAGGGAAGAATGGTGCCCAACCGCTTGGACGCTCGGGGATTGAACACCGACCTGCATGACGAGAAACCCTCGCTCTACCATCCAGCACTCGAGGGAGACTTGTAAGGACTCCACGCACACAGTATCAGTCCGGGTCTAGCGGAGGTATTAGTTACAAAGCTATTAAATCAGGGAGACAACACCTCGTAACCCGGGCCAGAAGCCCCGGCGGAGCTGGGGGGCGGGAAGCCCGCCAGCAGCCTTGAATACTCTGAGAAAACACTGCAAGTGTCGCGTCTAATGCCAGACTCGGCGAAGGAGCTTTGAGGAGAGTAATTTGAGCTGCGAAGCAAGGGGAAAGGGTGGGGGATGGGGCGGAGGGGTGGGGGAGAGGGGAGGTGGGGCGGGGAGAGAGGGGTGGATTTGGGGCTTTGAAGGGAAGGAGGGTAGCGAGGTTAGTCACACGACAAGGTCAGGTGTGTTGAGATTTCCCCAGCGGTGTTTGTGTTGTGAGTACTCTCCCGCATCAGTATGGCTTGTGGGTATGTACACAGGTATACCTTATGTGTGTGTGTGTGTGTGTGTGTGTGTGTGTGTGTGTGTGTGCGTGCGTGTGTGTGTGTGTGTGTGTGTGCGTGCGTGTGTGTGTGTGTGTGTGTGTGTGTGTGTGTGTGTGTGTGTGTGTGAGGGGGAGGGGGCCCACTTGCACACGCTTCAGGCTGAAGCTTTGTCTTTTACTTACCTGTTGTGATACCTCCGGACTCTCCTCCTCCTCCTCCTCCAAGTCTCCCACCTCCTGTGTCCGCTCACTCCACTAGCTCAGTTCTCTTATACTCCATAAGTGATTCCTTACTCCCTCATGGCTCATCTGAATGTCAGGTTTCCATGCATATCATCTTGGCCTGCATACTAAACATTTCGGTTCTGTACACTTAGTGAATTTGTTGACCAGACCACACACACTAGAAGGGTGAAGTGACGACGACGTTTCGTTCCGTCCTGGACCCTTCTCAATCGACTTGAGAATGGTCCAGGACAGACCGAAACGTCGTCGTCCCTTCACCTTCTAGTGTGTGGTCTGGTCAACTTACTTTAGCCACGTTATTGTGACTCATCGCCTGCACTTAGTGAATTTGTCTAAAAATGTTAAATGTCGTAATCATGTCACCGCTCTTTCTTCGTGGAAAGGTTAGTTTTCTCAGCCTTTCATAATAACTCTGTACTGTCATGTTCTGTGCTGTCTTGTAGCAAAGATTTAAACTTTCCATTGTTCATGTTATAATTTTTTTTTGCACGTGGTGTATTCCAGACTTGGGCTGCATATATTGGTACTGGTCTAACGAAGGTTATGTACAACGCTTTGAAAGGGAAGATAAATATCAGGAAAAAGCGCCAAGCCATTACGACTATATAGCACTTGGAAGGGATCTGGATAATAATTTTGGCATCGACTTAGGAATGATGCCCAACCACTTCGACGGTCTTGAAAGCATGAGTGACTATGTGCCGTAAGAAGGCACGCGTGCATACAGATTTTACATATACTATTGATTTGATCCTATTGAAATATGTGATGTGATCGGCTTGAATACATATCAGCTTCCAGCGGCTTATTCTTTCAATGTACGCCGCCATCTTGGGTGAAGAGACACGCGAGGCCAAGCACACATACGCACTTCTACATATGCAAACACATATCACATTTTGAAATATAAAATAACACTCACAGACCCCCTCCCCCCTACACACACAGAGGCGGGCCGAAAGAGCAAAGCTCAACCCCCGCAAACACAAGTAGGTGAATACACACACACACGCACGCTACACACACATACACACCAACATACACCCCAACATACACCCACACACACACACACACACACACACCACACGCGCCTATACACGTGAACGCTTACAAAAGGTTTTCACCAGCATTTGCTCTGTGATGTTTTGTGTGTCTGTGTTGATTCAGCTCTCGCGGCCTGAGGGGCACCATTCACCTTAACTGTTAACTTTCAGGACACTTTCCTCCGTTTTATGAGCCGTCGAAAAGAAGTTCCTGAAAGACAATGTAATAGGAGGCACAGGTGTTGTGTTGGTTGAGTCTTCAGATGTTGCATGGCGTGTCACCTTTCTTTTGATGACGTCTTCAACATTATTTTGAAGGTAATATTATGTTAAAGACGTCATTATAGCCATTAAGTCAGAGTATTGGACTTGAAAAGGAGTTTCAATGCTTCTATAAGTCTAGGTTTGAACCTTTCACAGAAGGAGTCCTTTCTATATATATATATATATATATATATATATATATATATATATATATATATATATATATATATATATATATATATATATATATATATATATGTATATGTATATATGTAAACTGAAGCTACCTGATGCAGAGTTTCTTGGCAAAATGAGGCGAGATTGCCAAGGGAGATATTTTTAATGGCTTAATGATATATTTACTGGCTACTTTATCATCGCTGGTTCCCCCGACACTGATTAATGAAGAAGCTCACTATTATGTGAATAGAAAGTCCTTTATCATTAAGTATGAGTTTTTTATTTTGTTTCTTTCTTAATGGAAATTACTTCAGCATGATAATCTGTGTTGTGTGTGTGTGTGTGTGTGTGTGTGTGTTTGTGTGTGTGTGTGTGTGTGTGTGTGTGTGTGTGTGTGAGTGTGTGTGTGTGTGTGTGTGTGTGTGTGTGTGTGTGTTTGTGTGTGTGTGTGTGTGTGTGTGTGTGTGTGTGTGTGTGTGTGTGGTGTGTGTGTGTGGAGTGGTTATAACGTGCATGACCCAATTAATACAGGGGTTCATGACTTTTTTGACACGCCTGCATGAATTCATTCGTAGAATGAATTTTAGGAAATTTATATGCATTAGCATTTATGAATTTGTATATAAATGCATATATATCAACACACACAAACACATACCTTTTACACCTGAACCAACCCAGTGTCCCTACCCCAGGCTGGGAGTCGCCCAAACAGAGAACAGAGTATCAATGAGGAATATGAAATATTGTTACACAAATGATGACAGAATGTCAAACAAAGCAGATGAACTAAAAGATAGCAGTGATGAAACAAAGCCCGGTATAATAGCAACAGTTGAAGCTAAAGTAACTCAAATGATCACAAATGCTGAATTCTGCAGATAATACCAGAAAGAAAAAAGAATGAAAGAAAGAAAGCATCTAGTGAGGGAGGGTGAGTTGTATCGTTGGTCAAAAGAGATAGCAGGTTTGAGGAGATCACTGCAGTGGAGGATAGCAATAATGTGGATCGTTACAGGAATCATTTCAGTGGAAGAAAAAATTAGTTGTCGCTATAATTTACAATCCACAGAGAACCATAGAAGATCCAGACAAGAATATGAGAAGCTTGCATAAATATTATATACCAGAATATAGGAGTGCTTGCATAAATATCATAAAAAATGCGGCTAATTATCCCTTAGAGAGCAAAGTTGCTAGTAATGAGATATTTCAATCAAGAGCAAATTGCATAGGAATCAGAGGATCTGAGAGGGAGGACAAGAAACATGGAGAGTAAAACTGGTAGAAGTTGCAGAAAGAAAGATCCTTAAAGAACATGTTAGGGAGGACACGAAGATATCAGTACAGTACATCAGAGCCTTCAACACTGGTCACATGTGGGCGAGGGAGGCAACTATCAAGGGAAAGTGCTAAGCCATTTGGACTATATGACACTGGGAAGGGGTCAGGATAAGGATTAGAGATGGGACGGAGGAAAGGGAATGGTGCCCAAACACTTGGACGGTCAGAGATTGAACGCCGACCTGCTTGAAGCGAGAGCGTTGTTCTACCGTCCAGCCCAAGTGGTTGGGAGAAATATCGGCGAGCTTACTGTTATGTATAAGACCAATGCTCTTAAAGTTCTCCATGTGGCCTAACGTCGAGGACAGTCAGGAATTAGCGGCAACAACACAAGGCGCTCAGCCATCAACAGCCTCATGCTTGGTGTGGCATTTTCCTGTAAATCATTCCAACAACGATATTATATTTCCAGGCGAACTCGAAGTTGGTAATTGTTTTCTCAACACGTAGAGAAGCCAAGAGCTCCAGCCAAGAGACTGTATGAAGGCTCTGGAGCACAGCTGACTTCAACTATACCTTGTTTCGAACATAATTGTAACTTAAACCAATAATAAACTATATATTCCTAATGCAAGTTATATAATAATCTCATTAAACAGACCAGTTTGTTTTAGCTAGGCTTCTAATGAACTGAATCAGGTTAATAACTCTTTGCTTGCAACTGAAATCAGGAATATCACTCCGATTCTTACATAATCTTAGTCTTCCTGTTTCACATTTCCTTCTTACACCTCCTCCTCCTTGGACTCCTCCTCCTCCTTGGACTCCTCCTCCTCCTTGGGCTCCTCCTCCTCCTTGGACTCCTCCTTGGACTCCTCCTCCTCACCCCCTCCTCGCCCCCCTCCTTCCTCCTTTATTACTAAGTAGTCAAGTGGTAATTGCGTTTTTTTTTTTAATTCTGCGGCACTGGCAACTTTGAGTGGCAAGTTGGACCAAAATATTGGGTCCGGGGTCTGTCTCCCTCTGAAACCCGCACCTGATTAGTTGATTAAGATCCCTCGAGATCTAATTAAGATTCGAAGCCGTGGAAATTGAATCAGGGGGAATATAAATATTTTTCTAGCACCGGACTGAGAAATTGCGATGGCAGAGAGAAGATTTTTCTTCATATTTGTCGCTCTCTGGAGTCCAAACAGCCGGGGATTATTTTTAACTGGCGTGGCTTTTAAGGCGAAGGTTTAGTTCCAGTCAGTCAATACCTGGACAGATTGTCCGAGCAGTCAGTGAACTCTTGGACAGATCTTCCGAGCAGTCATTTAACTCTTGGACAGATTTTCCGAGCAGTCAGTTAACTCTTGGACAGATTGTCCGAGCAGTCAGTTAACTCTTGGACAGATCTTCCGAGCAGTCATTTAACTCTTAACAGATTTTCCGAGCAGTCAGTTAACTCTTGGGCAGATTTTCCGGGCAGCCAGAGAACTCTTGGGCAGATCTTCCGGGCAGCCAGTGAACTCTTGGACAGATGTTTCGAGCATCTAGTCAACTCTTGGACAGATCTTCCTGGCAATCAGTCAATATTTGGTTAAATCTTCCGTTCAGCCAACCATCAAATGACCAAATCATCCGAGTACTCAATCAACTTTTGAACCAATCAACTAAATACTCAGCCAACTCTTGAACCAATCAACCGAGTACTCAGTCAACTCTTGGACCAATCATCCGAGTACTCAGCCAACTCTTGGACTGAGATCTTCCGAGTGAACCCTCCCACCAAGACGGATTGCAGACCTCGGATTGCAACACGGGTCCCACCTCCCGACCGTTGTAAAGAGTGCAGAACTAAATGGTGTGAAGGGCAGCAGTGGCCCAGAAATTGAGGAACGGATCTGTGAGGTGATACATGAAATATAGCAGCGAGGAAGGTGTGAGATATATCACAGAAAGTCAGAGAAATGGTTCATTGTGTGTGAAAGAGAGAGAGAGAGAGAGAGAGAGAGAGAGAGAGAGAGAGAGAGAGAGAGAGAGAGGCCGACAGAAAGATAAACAGACATACATACAGACAGATATAAAAGGCATTCAGATAGACAGACAGATAGGCAAGAGCAGATAAAGATATAGGTAAGGAAAAAGGCTCTTTGCAGTCATCATCTAAATATGAAGATAATTAGACAAATGCCACATTTGATTTGATGTCATATTATTGTTGTAAATAAAAGAGAATGACGAAGTCCTCTTGACCCATAAGAGGCACCCTATATTGACCCATACGAGGCAGCTTCTATTGACTCATTCGAGGCAGCTCCTATTGACCCATACGAGGCAGCTCCTATTGACCCATACGAGGCAGCTCCTATTGACCCATACGAGACAGCTCCTATTGACCCATACGAGACAGCTGTATATATATTATATATATATATATATATATATATATATATATATATATATATATATATATATATATATATATATATATATATATATATATATATCCACCCTACCTCATTCATCTAATTGTCTAGGCTTCGTTTGAAACAATACAATTTCGAGTGACGACGCGGGTTGAAAACAGTAGCATTTTGCACTGATATATCTAGGACTTTACGCCCTTTAACAAGACGGAAGAGAGAGATAAACAGGGCACGATAGCCTTGTCTCGACAGGAAAAGATAGCAGATTTCTCAGCAGGATATAATACACACTTTTCCCAACAGCTGAAGATATAGCAGATGTCTCATCAAGAATTGATAACTTTTCTCCAGAGGAAATAATATTTGTTTGTTTTCAACATGAAGTGAAACAGGTATCTTCCCAATAGGCTACAAGAGCAAATATTTGAAATGGTAATTGCTTTTCCATTTCAAATGAGCAATAGAAATTGCTCGGTTAGGTTGCTGGCGACGCCCTTGAGAAACTCCTCCTTCAACACTGTATCCCGGGCTCTTGTAATAGATTTCTCTTATTTGCAGATATCTACATGTTAGTTGATGTGTGTATTGCAAGATCCGTGGTATATAATTCCTGTAACATGATGTGTCGACTGTAATTTGATATGCTGATTTTAACTTGATATGTCGACTGTAAATTGACATATTGACTGTAACTTGAAGTGTTGACATGATAACTCAACTGTAACATGATATGTCGACTGTAACTTGATATGTTGATTTTAACTTGATATGTCGACTGTAATTTGACATATTGACTGTAATTTGACGTGTTGACTGTACCTGTAGTCATCACACAGAAGATCCAGAGCTCCAAGCTCAATAGACCACACGGGGGCCAGAAAACAGGAGATGCTTATTCATCCACGAAAAACTTTTTCATGGTGATATTCATGGCGATATGAAGTGGTTTATCACCACTTTTTCATGGCGATAAACCCGCAGAATGGCCGGCCCACCGAAGTCTGGAAAGCTGAACATTATTCCAGTTCAAAACCTCAGCTGGAAACAACTGGAAAATATACCTGTCTCATTCAGTAATGGTGGCTCTCAGGGCTTCCTGTTACCATAGAGGCCACTAGAGTTGGTGGTTGTCGTCTGGTAAATTCAGGTAAATTGTCTGCTTGGAAAAAGAAAGTTTGGCCGGCACGACAAATTATTCACTTTTCTTAAAAAAATGTATCTTAATAACTGAACTGTTCCTAAGCCAAATTAGAATTCCAATTAGAGTTTCAATGCACAATGAGCTTCTCCAAGCGTCAGTCTCTAATGACCTGATTCACCGCTGGATATTTACCATAAACAAAAATGTAACGTAACGACGATGACGTTATATTTTAGTGTATTTAATGTTCTAAAACGTTGCAATAACGTTAAAAAACGTTGTTGTTAAGATGGAGACGGTGGGTATTTATTTTGGGTATTATGTGTACAGCAATAGTGGAGACATGTCCATTAAGTATATTATATCATCATATCTAATTCCGTCATGTTTTAAGAATATACACACACACACACATAGAGTGTGTGGTACACAAATAGAGTAACTGGTAGCGTGCTCCAGTGGATAAGGACTTTCTGCTTCCTAAGCAATATGAAGCAGAAAGTTACTGTGAGGGGTGAGACCTCAGATTGGCGTGGTCACCAGTGGAGTCCCACAGGGCTCTGTACTCGGACCTATACTGTTTCTGATACACGTAAATGATCTCCCAGAGGGTATAGACTCATTCCTCTCAATGTTTGCCAGGTACCAGGAATACATTGAGTACACACCTTACACTTTATTTGCTAGAGGAAGGTATTAGCAACACCCTTCTCAACACCATCTTGAATCATCAAGACACAGTGAGTATACGACAATAATCACATGCACCGACGATCGTAAGTTTCGTACGCTTGAGGCATTGTTCATTCGGGACCTGACACCAGAATCAACATCCAGATGAATTTAATTTCGAACATACAGCTGTTCGATGGTCCTCCATTGACCCAGAGGGAAGATGTAAGACCTGACGGACACCTACAAGCCAGAGTCGCCAACAATCACCTCACCTTATCCTTCGGCTGTTGTTGTTGTTTACGATTCAGCTACTGATTAAGGGTGTTCGGTGAAAAGTGAGGTGTACCTTGTTATGGAAAGCCACAAATATGTGTATATTCAGTGCACCCAAATTAAGATATAAATATCGAGTATTAGACTGGCAGTCCAGAGATATAAACGACTGAAGAAATGCTCCACCCGGGAATACAGTGTGGAGCATACCGGCTCCACACCGGACCGGACCGGCTTTAAGGGAGGACCGGCTTTAAGGGAGAATTTCACTTGGAGCAGACACTTGGACCGGCTTTAAGGGAGGCACCTGTGGGAGATGCCTGATGTCGACCTTGGAATAGTGCTGAAATATAGAGTGATTATTTATTGAAACGTCATAGAACACTGGCGACGAACGGCAAAGGAATTGTCATGTACAGTGAAGTGACATGCACATATATAGTACATACATATGTCTTAAGATAATACAGACGAGGTATTTTATCTTGGTTCATTCTTTCCCCGAAGACCTTTTATCAAGGTCAGAGCCCGGCCTTAATGTGTGTGGCCCCTGACGACGGGTCTGGCTAGGAAGAATTACTCCTGACAAGAACATATAGGATATGAGACCTCGTCGGTTGTCAATGGTGGCACTACTGGTGCACATGTCTAAGGGCTGCTCCACAGCAGGATCGATACCCAGCAAAACACACATATCAATATTTAGATTTCTCCTTGTAAGCTCAGTATAGCTGTGTCAACCCAACAGTGTACTCCTGTAGATGTCACAGTGCTGACGAAACGTCGAACAATATAAATGGAAAGATTTTGTGATCTATTGTTTCTTCACCCTCCAGATGGTAGAAGATTTTTGCGTAGATTGGAAAATTAATAATAGTCACAATGCTGTTGTGTTTAATGGCATGTGTACTAGAGAAAACCTGCACCCAAAACATGATATATATATATATATATATTATATATATATATATATATATATATATATATATATATATATATATATATATATATATATATATATTCGTATATTTTGGTAGCAGTCTTTCCTGTAGACATATATTATTAAATATGACCGAAAAAGTAAGATTAATAATTCTAACACGAATTTTCTCAATCTTTCGTACATTACGCTTCACTGTTGGAGGTAAATCAAAAATCACTTCTCCAAAATTCATTTTTATTTCTAGTCTGACGCGACACGGGCGCGTTTCGTAAAACTTATTACATTTTCAAAGACTTCACAAATACACAACTGATTAGAACTTACGTATCTCTGCTATTATATCTACATTTGAGTGAGGTGGGAGGGATGATGTGGCATATAGTGACGTGGCATTAACACAAGACAGAACATGAGGGGATATTAATAGGGTATTAAAAGTATCAACACAAGACAGAACAGAAACAATGGGTATTGAATAGAAGTGTTTGTAGAAAGCCTATTGGTCCATATTTCTTGATGCTTCTATATTGGAGCGGAGTCTTGAGGTGGGTAGAATATAGTTGTGCAATAATTGGCTGTTGATTGCTGGTGTTGACTTCTTGATGTGTAGTGCCTCGCAAACGTCAAGCCGCCTGCTATCGCTGTATCTATCGATGATTTCTGTGTTGTTTACTAGGATTTCTCTGGCGATGGTTTGGTTATGGGAAGAGATTATATGTTCCAAATATAACATATTTGGAACATATAATCTCTTCCCATAACCAAACCATCGCCAGAGAAATCCTAGTAAACAACACAGAAATCATCGATAGATACAGAGATAGCAGGCGGCTTGACGTTTGCGAGGCACTACACATCAAGAAGTCAACACCAGCAATCAACAGCCAATTATTGCACAACTATATTCTACCCACCTCAAGACTCCGCTCCAATATAGAAGCATCAAGAAATATGGACCAATAGGCTTTCTACAAACACTTCTATTCAATACCCATTGTTTCTGTTCTGTCTTGTGTTGATACTTTTAATACCCTATTAATATCCCCTCATGTTCTGTCTTGTGTTAATGCCACGTCACTATATGCCACATCATCCCTCCCACCTCACTCAAATGTAGATATAATAGCAGAGATACGTAAGTTCTAATCAGTTGTGTATTTGTGAAGTTTTTGAAAATGTAATAAGTTTTACGAACGCGCCCGTGTCGCGTCAGACTAGAAATAAAAATGAATTTTGGAGAAGTGATTTTTGATTTACCTCCAACAGTGAAGCGTAATGTACGAAAGATTGAGAAAATTCGTGTTAGAATTATTAATCTTACTTTTTCGGTCATATTTATATATATATATTATATATATATATATATATATATATATATATATATATATATATATATATATATATATATATATATATTATATATATATATATATGTACACATGACCTCCCACACGCTCCGAGTAACTCAGCAGCTAAACATAACGACAATAAACTCACAAACTTCCAACATTCTTAACTGCTAAAAAAAGTTTCACCGTGTGTCTTAAAGTACGTGCTATGGAAACATGGCGCAGCTGCTACGCCTTCCCCTCACATTGTTTTTCTTTGTGTGTTGTTTGTGAGTGGTCTGGCAAAAGCATTGTCTGTAAGTCTAATTAGTTGTGACCTCTTTTGTCTCGTTAGTGTTAATGTCCTCTTTCAGTCGACAGATGTGGTGTCACATACCATTTTGGGGGTAGTTGTAGGGGAAAGGAATGAGAGAGAGAGAGAGAGAGAGAGAGAGAGAGAGAGAGAGAGAGAGAGAGAGAGAGAGAGAGAGAGAGAGAGAGAGAGAGAGAGAGGAGAGAGAGAGAAATTTACTTCTATTATTCCGAAGACGCCGTATAAACGAAGCCATTCCGAAGAAGACCAAAATATTCGTCTGAACTCATAGACCCAGAGAACCCTCAGAGCTCAATGCCCCCAAACACGACTGAACTCTTCTATTCCTTGTCCGGTACCGTGTCTAGAAGAGGGATTTTGGAAGCTGCATTCAAACGCTTCATAGAAAGTCGAAAGTCGTCAAATTCCATCTCAAAGCGACGGAGAAAGGACACAAAGTATTAGCAAGTTAAAATAGGAAATTTCTTTGTAGTAGGGACAGAAGAATCAAACTAGCGTCCAGGGGTCACCCATTCACACACCTACTCCATAGATTTTCTCATAGATATATCAGGCTATTGTGTTTTAATTGTGCATGACATAATACTACATATATTCTTCTTATAAATAGATCTGTCTTTAGTTAATCTCTGAGATCTGAGTTTGTGAAGAAAAAGGTTTTCGTAAACACTTTATAACGAGTTCTGTAAATGTATATATTTTTTTATCTTTCAGAAATTGCACATTAACCTTAAAGCGAATTTGCATGTGAATGGCGAAGGAAGTTGAAGCTGGCGTAGTTAGTGTTGCGGAGTTCACGGAGCTCAGGTAAGGTAATTAGCAGGGGAAAGTTCTTAGACGTTGTGATTTTGTCACACTTGGAAGGGACATGAGGACAAGGAGCTGGGAAAATGAGGACAAGGAGGTGAGATATGACAAGGAACTGGGAAATGAGGATAAGGAGCTGGGATATAAGGCCAAGGAATTGGGAAAACCAGGACCAGCATCTGATGATAAAGAACTGGGAAATAAGGGCAAGGCTAGAGAAGGAATTATCACTAAGTCTAGATTGATAACCAGACAATCAATGCCTAGCGAGAAGCAGTACAAATGTCAAGGAAGCAACAGAGGGAGCACAGAACAGCGGAGCATCACAATGTGTATACAAGTGAGGACCTGGGACATTAACAGATTATAAAAGCTTTGAATGAGAATAGCATAGCCTCCAAACTCAAGGCAATGCCTCACATGATCCAAAGCTTTATCAGACGAAAGATTTCCGTGAAGGACTGAGAATTTGTGGTGCACACACATTCAAAAATAAGTGATAAGTGAGAAATTGAAAATGATAAGAAAGTATGTGAATAAATTAATAAAAACCCTTGTTACATACACATAAAAATACTGTACACACACACACACACACACACCACACACACACACACACACACACACACACACCACACAAACACACACACACACGAACACCCACACACGCACATATGTAAGCCTCCATCACAAGCATGTGTGACTGTGATGTGCAGTAACATGGTGAGGGAAACATGATAACATTATATCATCTGGTACAATGAAAGCACAAGAATGTGGCATATCTATGAGAAAATGAAGCAGTACGATGGGATCGATCCCCGTCTCTGAACTACAAAGGCACATGGACTAGGACAGTGCATGTGCCCCAAACGCGCAGCGACCTGGTTTCGATCCCATTTAGAGAATTTCGGAATTCCCTCATTATTTTATGTTGCCTATTTCCCATCACATAATATTGTGACGAGACCCCAAGTTCTTGGCAGATGTAATAGTGAATCGTAAATACGATTTTCTTAGTAAATACCAATAATTGTCTCATACAATACTAGAAGAAGGTTTGTTGCTGTTGTTTAAGATTTGCTACCGGGAACAAAAAGTTCCAGTAGCACGGGCTATGGTGAGCCCGTAGTTAGAAGAAGGTATTGAGCGATGCCCGGGGTCTGTTTTGTCTATCTGCGTCTCTCTCCCTCCCACTATGTGGTCAATTCCGACTTCCGAATCATCCCGACAGACAGACAGACAGACAGACAGACAGACAGACAGACAGACAGACAGACAGTCTCTCTCATATATACCATGTGTTGCACATATCGTCGAACTCCTTGACACGAAAATTTACCTCTAAAACAACTGCACGAAAATTCTTTGATTTTTGCTGAGTTCTATTAAGCTGTGATGCATGTTGCATGCTCTGTAAGGCTCGAGGGATCAAGCCGCAGCTCTTTAAAGCCGTGAGAGCAGTCCCCCCTTCCCATAACACCCCCCCCCCTCCTCCTCCTCCTCTCCAAGACCCGGCATCGTGGATTATTTATAGAAATACTTAACTTGGCTCAACTTTCCATGCAGGGAATATTCGGTGCTTACAGCATGCAGCGTGAAACTGGTTAGGATCAATGTGGATGAACTCCTTTCTGACCGGGCTAGCAGGTCAGCGGGAAGGTTGGTATCTTGCTTGGACCAGCTAGTAACGGGGTGAAAGGGTTGGTACCTTGCTTGGACCAGCTAGTAACGGGGTGAAAGGGTTGGTATCTTGCTTGGACCAGCTAGTAACGGGGTGAAAGGGTTGGTACCTTGCTTGGACCCAGCTCGTAAGGACCACTTCCTCATATCTCATAATTTTGATAAGAACATTTGTCGTTAAGGATATTACAAAAGGCCTCTTGGCCTACACGAAATCCTATTTATATCCACACAAACTCTTCTGATATCTATAAGAGAGAATGTTTATCTGTCTATCCGCAGAAGGTAGGAGAATTGGAGAATGGGAGGGAGGGTGTCTGAGAGGTAGAGAAGGAAGGGGGAATGAGAGAGAGAGAGGGAGAACAGAAGATAAGAAGGGAGAATTGATTGAAGGGAGGGAAGGAGACAGTAAGGTATAGGGAAGGGGAGTGGAGAATGGAAGCAAGGAAGGGAGAATGGAAAAGGAGGGAGAAAGAGACAAATTGACAGACACCCGGGCACCGCCGGTACCCCCACCCCCCCCCCCCCCCCCCCCCCCCCCTCTCTATAGTGCCCACTATAACCTGTTTCCAAACCAGTCGTTTTCAAAGCGTTGAAAAATAAAAACAATTACCTCGGCCACGGATTACCCATTATTTTGGACCGTCGTTTGGCTTGCGTAAGTTGAACTAGTGTCAAACAGTAACTAATGGGTCGTATCTGTGTGAGTAAATGGTACCGGTAATGGCACTGACCATTAACCGCCTTGTCGTGCGTGGCTCTGTTTCACTCTATGTCCTCGACTCTAACGACGGAATACGTTTAAAATCTCTCTCTTATCCACTCGTTTAAAACCAACACTCTGTTTTAATGAAAAATAAACAGACTTGTTGTTTTTGCATTTAGATATACACTATGCAGGTTTAACAATGCATACGTGTTCAAAGTTGAGCTGCGGCCTGCATTTTTATATTTCGTATATTTAATGTATTCATATTTCTAATGATGTATTTCTGCTCTTTTTATCGCTCTCAGTGTTTTAAAATGTCCATATTTACATGCTACTTTCTTGACATGCTGCAAATGTCATTATTACTGTCCTCGATATGTTCCTAGGATGCATGAGCTATGCTCCGCTTTTCCCGGAAACCACTGAAGCCGTGGTACTGCTGTATTGTTTTCCAGCGCAGGATTGACATGTAAGCGAACTAAAGATATAGATAGGGGGGGACCCGGCGGTGCCCGGGTCTCCGTCCGTTTGTCTCTCTCCCGTCCTTAGATACCAACGCGTTTCAGTATCATGTTAAATCGTCTTCATCAGCGTGATGGGTCTGTTGAGTGTGTTGACCGGAGGCCCTCAGGAGAGGGTCCTGGCGGAGATGGAGTCGTAGCCGTGGTCGTGGAGCGGAGTGTTGGGTCAATATATTATTTCCAAGGCCATCACAGCAACCCGTCCTCTTAAAAATAACGTCGCTTTTGGCTCGTATGTGCACTATGGCCAAAAGTGGACGTCATTTGAAATGAAATCGGCTCACGAAAGTGACTTACTGTCCCGTTTTCTGTTTGAGTTGTCCGGCTTACTCGGAATAGACAGAGAGAGAGAGAGAGAGAGAGAGAGAGAGAGAGAGGAGAGAGAGACAGAGAGAGACAGAGACAGAGACAGAGAGAGAGAGAGAGAGAGAGAGAGAGAGAGAGAGAGAGAGAGAGAGACAGAGACAGAGACAGAGAGAGAGAGAGAGAGACAGAGAGAGACAGAGAGAGAGAGAGAGAGAAGAGAGAGAGAGAGAGAGAGAGAGAGAGAGAGAGAGAGAAGGAGAGAGAGAGAGAGAGAGAGAGAGAGAGAGAGAGACAGAGACAGAGACAGAGAGAGAGAGAGAGAGAGAGAGAGAGACAGAGAGAGAGAGAGAGAGAGAGAGAGAGAGAGAGAGAGAGAGAGAGAGAGAGAGACAGAGACAGAGACAGAGAGAGAGAGAGAGAGAGAGAGAGAGAGAGAGAGACAGAGAGAGAGACAGAGAGAGAAGAGAGAGAAGAGAGAGAGAGAGAAGAGAGAGAGAGAGAGACAGAGAGAGAGAGAGAGAGAGAGAGAGAGAGAGAGAGAAGAGAGAGAGAGAGAGAGAGAGAGAGAGAGAGAGAGAGAGAGAGAAGAGAGCAATAAAGGTGACCACTCACACTGTTGTACATTCCCAACGACATCACAAAAGTTTAAGTCTGTGATTCATTCCATGGCTGTAGTGAGTAAGGGTCTTGGGACAGTACCCAGCACCAGGGACCAGCACCAGGGACCAGCACCAGGGACCAGCACCAGGGACCAGCAACCCACTATCGTCAAGACGTCATTTTATCACACCTTACCTTTAGTAAGACATTAGAGCAAGGACATCTGTGTGTGTGTGTGTGTGTGTGTGTGTGTGTGTATATATATATATATATATATATATATATATATATATATATATATATATATATATATATATATATATATATATATAAAAGTATATATAAGCCTTTCTAAAATTGTCTGAGGAGCATATCAGCGCTTGTGTGAATAGTGACCATAAGCTAACTTCCTTGCTAGCTTTCTTCAGCCGACTACCCGTCGCCAGAACCAACTGTCTAAATGTTCACATGCCGTCAGCACTGTCAGCCTCGTCAGTGGACACGCTCATGGAAGGTCCGAGTCCACGTCAAAATAGATACAATGCTGCTGGTGTTTCTTCCCCCCCACTTCCATATTAAGAAGCTGGGTACCATTGTTGTCCAGATATATCCTATTTACAATAAAGTTCATGGATCACGCAGCTTGTTGCTATATGCTATTGTTAGGCAAACAAAACTCGTCAACTATTCAGGTACAAAATGCGCACTGCAATCCTCTCTCTCTCTAGAGAGAGAAGAGTTAGTCTCGCGGTATTCGGGCAGATGTAAAGGCTTCAAACGTAAAATAACACCGATTAAAAATGTTTTGAGGCCTTTTTCTTCCATGTGTGTATATTGCTACTGGCAAGATAATAGTGCCAATTGCCTGAGCTCTTCCTGAATGCTGTTATTCATGTGGAGGAGAAAATTCAATACTTAACTGCCAACAAGAGGATTACAACTAACCAACAGAAGCAAACGAAGGAGGCAGAGGTTTTGAACGATCGAGGTCTTACCAACAACTTTAAATTACAGACGGATTTTTTCAGCCAAAAAAATTAGAAAGATTTTTGCAAAGTTCACTTTACAGAATATTTTGACCTGATGTGTGTCGACAGAGGACGCGTTTCCTGAAGCACTTTCAACAGCTTCGGATGTTGTGTATTATAAAGGACTGTAGAAGGAGATGACCAATATTGTTTCCATAACCCATTTGAACCCATATATATTAATATATATATAATATATATATATATATATAATATATATTATATATTATATATATATATATATATATTATATATATATATATACATAAACATATACATAAGCACAATAAACTGGGAGACTATATTAAAAATAGAGACAGATAAACCGTTCAAATTAACCAATTTCTTACGAGTATATTGAGTGAGAAACAGGGAAAAACTCCTGTGAAAATATTTAGAGTCATTACGAGGTTTAATCACCGGAGCAAACTAATGAATGGAAAAATGTTTTGTTTACACACACAGCTAAATTAAACATTTGTCCTTAGAGGCTAATGAGAAGTACATTGACTCATACACACTACTTCAGTCAATATTTTGTGATTTCCTCCTGTGTTCCAGTCCTTATCTGAGTTGGTTTTTTCAAATGCGATTTACAATTTTTAGATATATTAGCATTGGTTTAATCCACTTAAAAGAAATCTGTGACATTTAAAACTTAGAAACTTAGAGAGAGAGAGAGAGAGTGTGTGTGAGAGAGACAGAGAGAGAGAGTGTGTGTGAGAGAGAGAGGGTTTTAAAGTTGTAATCTGGAAGTATAATCCTGATGGCATGGCGTAATTCAAATGTATTCCTCATGGTGTAAGCCAGATGACACAAGCCGGAAGTAATCCTTGGATATAAGCCGGATAGCGTAAGCCACGGGGTGTATACGGTTTGGGGGCCACACTACCTTACTTGTCCCCCCTTATTAAATAAACGCCTTCCGGTAGAGCTAGGATTATCTTACAACTTTACAACATTATCTTACATTATGTAGATCTCCTGCACCTATAGCAGAATAAGATAGAGAAGCTTTCGAGCAAAAAACACACTTGCTGATTGGTTAGTTAGGTATTCTGGTGGCCTAAATAATCCTCCAGCGGAAAAGTGACCTCAAACCCAATCAGAACCAAAGAGGCTAATTACCTGGACACACACACACACATAGTATATTATATATATATATATATATATATATAATATATATATTATATATATATATATATATATATATATATATAATATATATATATAATATAATATATATATTATAATATATATAATATATATAATATAATATATAATATATATATATATATATATATATATATATATATATATATATATATATATATATATAAAACTTTAAAAGTCGACAAAGTTATTTGGAATAGTGCCCAAAATATTTCGGTATTCGTAAAAAAGTCGATAAATGCGTAAAATCCGGATTTGTATTACAAGAACACAACAACACATCTGGAAAGGCAAGTTATTGGGAAAATGCCGCACCTTTATGGCAGAAAATCATTAAACTTTCCCGAGAGTGGCAGCATTAAATTTATGACGTCAGGCAGCACGGAAGTGAAAATAAATGGCGTCATTCTTGGCGTTACGTCATGTCTGTTACGTCAGAATGACTGTGACGTCATACTCGTTTCAAAAGAGCACAGGTCATTCTCCCTGAACTATTAGTTAGTGTTTGTTTTTATGAACTATAGAGGAAGGGAAACAAGTGAGACATGATCAGGATGAAGTTCTAAGACAAGATGAGTGTATAGAGCCCCTAAGATAGCATGCCTATGTAGAACCCTAAGACAACATGACTACATAGAGCCCTAAGATAACATGATTATATAGAGCCCTACGACAACATGACTATATAGAAAGATATCAATATAATCCACGGATTACTCGGTTTATATATATCTATATATATATATATATATATATATATATATATATATATATATATATATATATATATATATATATATATATATATATCGTACCTAGTAGCCAGAACGCACTTCTCAGCCGACTATGCAAGGCCCGATTTGCCTAATAAGCCAAGTTTTCATGAATTTATGTTTTTTCGACTACCTAACCTACCTAACCTAACCTAACCTAACTTTTTCTACTACCTAACCCAACCTAACCTATAAAGATAGGTTAGGTTAGGTTAGGTAGGGTTGGTTAGGTTCGGTCATATATCTACGTTAATTTTAACTCCAATAAAAAGAATTGACCTCATACATAATGAAATGGGTAGCTTTATCATTTCATAAGAAAAAAATTAGAGAAAATATATTAATTCAGTAAAACTTGGCTTATTAGGCAAATCGGGCTTTGCATAGTAGGCTGAGAAGTGAGTTCTGGCTACTAGGTACAACATATATATATATATATATATACACACACACACATAGGTACATAATTACATACATTCATGCATGCATACACATACACGTGCAGACCTACATACTGGTCATACAAACATATAAAGACTATATATATATTCATTAAAAATCATGATCCCTCCAAAAAAATCCTTAAAATTGCACCTTATATCAACTTGAACACAAATAAACCCTAGACAACATCGATGATAATTGCAAACATTAGAGAGAATTTAATTTAAAAAAATGCACTACAACTGCAGCAATCTACAATTAAATAAACAAATTATATGGATTTCCTGCCGCCAATACGAGCAGCAGATATGCATGGTGTTACCATGTTATTAATTAGCTAACAAATTAAAAAATCTAGTGCCACCAGATTTAATATGCCAAAAATGTCCAATTACTCCAGGGCTTGGTACACCACTTACAACAAAAAAATGAAATCATTTCAAAGTTGGTGCGACCATTAAACAAAACTTCTATGGTATAAGCCCAATACAATGCCATTTTTGGTTCCAGATATTGCATGTTTGTGGCTAGAGTTGCTGTGGTGAGGCCAACAGTGCTCCACTTACGGTACTTTACACAATAAAGTACCCCAAGTAGAGTACTTTACTACATACTTTTATTTCATGGGGGTACTTTATACAGCCCGAACCCTCGATTTACGAACTCCAGCAACTTACCTAACCTACTGAGGTCGATGGATTGAAAACGTTAATTTTACAGTGCTATACTTTTGACTAATACGTCAAATATATATTATATTTATATTATATAATATCTCAGCTCCATCTCTGAATATATAATATCCCAGCTCCATCTCTGAAAGAGCCAAAGTGACTCTCCCCATAATAGTTCACTTATTATTAGACTTATGTTGTCAAAGTTTAATGTAAACTGGAGAGTGTCCTTGTTTTCTTTCCTTTGTTAATATATAATACAACGCTCTCCGCAACATTGTTGTATTTTGTATATACATTGAGAGCATACCTTTGTCCTGGACTATATTTAGAAATCAAATGATTACCAGTAAGCCCTCTAGAGGTTGATAAGGCAATACCAAATCTGCTCGTTCAGCAAGCTATTGAGACGGGCCTTAAGACCTACCAGCCTCCGGAGGGCTATTAAGTCCAGCATCAGGCCAACCGGTCCCGTCATATGGTGCTTGTTAGTCATCATGTCACCTGAGGTGTACAGGCCTTGGGGGACGCATCACTGGAGGCTGAGCTCAACAGTAATATTTCCAAAGAATGCCACAGTTTTTCATCACTTTTTTGGCTAATAAGAAACAACGCAGGGAATTCATCACGTTAAGCTTGGACAAAATACGTCAAGGTAAAGCTTGACAAAATACATTACGTTAGGCTTGCCAAAAATATTCATTACGTTAAGGCTTGAAACCAAAAAATACATCATATTAAGCTTAAACAAAAAAATTCACGTTAAGCTTGAAAAAAATCACATCATATTAAACTTGAAAATTAAAACATCACATCACGTTAAGGTTAAAAAAATATAAAAAATCACATCACGTTAAGTTTGAAATTATTTCTCTCTCTCTTTTTTCCTTAATGTGCCTTTTAGGATTTTCATATATACCAGGATCATGTTCATGGCCACAATACTACCGTGATTTTTCTCAGTACCTTCACAGTACACTACAAGTTTCAACCCAACCAACACACCAAGAGGAAAACAAAATAAAACTCGTTTGAAGCACAAAGCTTCGTAGGAGGATTATTGGGCCGAGTTCCTCTCCTCCTCCTCTTCCTACTCTTCCACCTCCTCTTCCTATTCTTCCTCCTCCTCCTTCCCTTCTCGCCCTGATGGTTGCTTGGTTTGATTTATATTGCAATATCGCTGTCCATGTGCAGACGGCCAGCACCACCCGCACCATCCATCCTCTCAAGCTCAACCCTCTTTGAATTCTTCCGTCCTCTTCACTCTCCGTCCTTCACCCTTCTCCAAGTTGAGGCCCCTTCAATTCGCCAATCAACTTGATTCATGCCTTTAATTCTTCAATCCACCTGATTTATTCCTTTAATTCTTCAATCCACCTGATTTATTCCTTTAATTCTTTAATCCACTTGATTCATTTCTTCAATCCACTAGTTTTTTCCTTCAATTCTTCAATCCACTAGATTTATTCCTTCAATTCTTTAATCCACTAGATTCATTCTTTCAATTCTTCAATCCACTTGATTCATTTATTTAAGTCTTCAATCAACTAGATTCATTCTTTCAATTCTTCAATCCACTAGACTCCTTACTCCATATCTTCTCCCTCACACCAAGCCCAAAGTCATTAAAAATATTTTTCTTCACACCTCCAAAACCCCTCCAAACTTTCTCTCATACCTCCAACACCACCAAACCTTTTCTCCCCTCACACCTTCAAACCTTCAAAATCCCTCAAAATTTCCTCTCTCACGACTTCCTGAACGCACAAAACAACTTTTCTCACATCTCCAAAGCCCCTCTAACATTTCTCCATCACCTAAAAAAAAAAAACCTCCAAGCTTTCTCATTCACACCTCTAAAACGTGCCAAAACAGAACAAAATGAGGAAGCAGTAACACATTGGATGAGAGAACCCCTTAAAAATCCAATTCCAATGCTGTTTCTAACGAATGAAAACAAGGAGAAACCTTCAAGCCGATATTAGCAGGATTTCAGGAATGGATGGTTACGGAATCCTCCAGGAGGAATTGAATAAACCATATATGCTCTGAGGAGGATTTGAATACACTGTCGAATGTTCAATGAGGTTCTGAATAAGATGTAGAATGCTCCATAAGGTTCTGAATAAAATGTAGAATGCTCCATGAGGTTCTGAATAAGATGGAGACGGCTCCAGAAGGTTCTGAATGAGATGTAAAATGCTCCAAATGGTTCTGAATAAGGTGTAGAATGTTCCATGAAGGTCTAAATAAGATGTAGAATTATCCAGGAGGATCTGAATAAGATGTAGAAGGCTCCAAGAGGTTCTGAATAAGATACAGAATGCTCCAGGAAGAAATGAATAAACTGTTGAATGCTCCAGAGGGATCTGAAAACAAACTACAGAACTAGTTCACTAAATCCTAGAGTTGAACCCCAGCAAATGAACTTTAGTGAAGACTAAAGCCAGGAAAGACAGGATCTGATGGACAGTACATCGTGAAGGGACTGGTCCACCCTAATTGTCCCTCTGATAATTTAAAAACAATACTAGTCTTTAGACACCTGAACAACGTTCCATGGTAAACCACCTACGTGAGACCAGTGCAAGTGTATGCATACACACAGACACATTATACACACACACACACATATATATATATTATATTAATATATATATATATATATATTATATATATAATTATATATATATATATATATATATATAGATATGTGTGTGTGTGTGTGTGTGTGTGTGTGTGTGTGTGTGTGTGTGTGTGTGTGTGTGTGTGTGTGTGTGTGTGTGTGTGTGTGTGTGAGTGTGTAAGTGTGTGTGTATGTATTAAAGGAATTATATATGAGAAGTCCAACAAATATCTCAGCATTAAAAGGATATATTATTTACAGGATTTTCATTAATTTCTCATTTGTTACTAATTAGCATTATTATCCCCTCGGGCCTCAGCCAGGGCGTCAGCATGTGCCGCTCTTGCTAGGAAGTCTTGCATGATTTAATATATATATTTTTCTCCAACTCAGTTGTTTTATGTTCAATTTTTACTCTGGTTCAGCCTCGCTTGCTTTGATCTGCAACTTTAATCGCCTTATTCTGCTTAATCTGTGAGTGCCTGAGCTCTCTTTTGCTGTGTTGGGGGTGATCCTGGAGGTTGGGAGTGATCCTGGACCTGGAGGTGGGTGGTGATCCTGGACCTGGAGGTTGGGGGTGGTCCTGGACCTGGAGGTGGGTGGTGATCCTGGACCTGGAGGTTGGGGGTGGTCCTGGACCTGGAGGTTGGGGGTGGTCCTGGACCTGGAGGTTAGAGGAGAGTGACAAAGCTAGATAAGTTCAATTAGATAAGTAGAAACACACACAAACACAGTTGAGAGGCGGGACCACACCTTTGGACCCTTATCCAAAGGTACTCCATTGGATAAGGGAGTACCAAAGTAACAGAAGACAGCGCGTCACTGTGAGGGGTGAGGTCTTAGACGGGCGAGACGTCACCAGTGAAGTCCCGCAGGGTTCAGTCCTTGGACCTATACTGTTTCTGAAATATGTAAAAGATCTACCAGATGGTATAGAATAATTCCTCTCATTGTTTGCTCTGAATGGCATCAGGGTGAAATAAACTTTGCCCATTTGTTTCTGGTCCGTGAATCGAACCAGGTACCTTAGGACTACGATGCCACTAGCGCTGTCCATTCAGCAGCTTGTGGACAATAATGTGTGTGTGTGTGTGTGTGTGTGTGTGTGTGTGTGTGTGTGTGTGTGTGTGTGTGTGTGTGTGTGTGTGTGTGTGTGAAGACATATGTATGTGTGTGTGTGATAATGTTAACCCTCACTTATTCCTTCATTTATTGATATGATTTACATTTAACCTTCAAGTAAAACAATTAAGAGTAACACAGAGACTCCACTGACGTAAATATTGAATCACTTTCTAACATTAACCATCACATTAACTTCTACAACAAGTATTATGAACGTTTCAGCTTAATTAACCACGATAAACATTTATACAATCCATAACAAATATTTACTCACGAAAAAAAATCCAATTTACAAAAATAAAAAAACAATAATAAATTAACCAGAATATCATATCGTTAAGTAAATATGCGTTTCGTTTGGTCCTATAATGTCCAATTTGCATTTACATGCAAATTATCCTTTCACAATATTGCAAGTCACAATAAACAAGCAGTTCAGGCAAAGTTGCACATCTAGACTTTGCCAGTTAACAGAGACAATATGGCACTCGCCTCGGAACGGCTGTGTCTCGATGCCATACATTGCAAATGTTGCAACACTTTGATTTGTTGCCCACATCTGGAGTCGTCTTCTAGTGGGATGGTAGCAGGTCAACCAGGACTGCTAGTGGCATGATAGCTGGTCTCCTAGGACTGCTAGTGGCATGATAGCTGGTCTCCTAGGACTGCTAGTGGCATGATAGCTGGTCTCGTAGGACTGCTAGTGGCATGATAGCTAGTCTCCTAGGACTGCTAGTGGCATGATAGCTAGTCTCCTAGGACTGCTAATGGTATGATAGCTAGTCTCCTAGGACTGCTAGTGGCATGATAGCTAGTCTCCTAGGACTGCTGGTGGCATGATTGCTGATCTCCTAGGACTGCTAGTGGCATGATAGCTGGTCTCCTAGGACTGCAAATTTCATGATAACTGGCCTCCTAGGACTGCTAGTGGCATGATAGCTAGTCTCGTAGGACTGCTAGTGGCATGATAGCAGGTCTACCAGTACACTGCTATTGGCATGATTACAGGTCTACCAGTACACTGCTATTGGCATGATAACAGGTCTACCAGTACACTGCTATTGGCATGAACGAATCGCAAAACAAGTGACGGTGCTGCGGTATCTCGTTCATGTGACCTAAAACCCCTAGACGTAACAGCAGGACACGGTCTTTGACAGTATGAAGATGGCAGTCGTAAGAAAAACTACTGTGACTGATGTTAAGACAGGCTAGGTCTTAAGACTGATCTTAAGACTCCATGAACGATTCTTAGCGGAGAACCCCAGGTGTCGATGTGTTGGTCTTTAGGGCCAATCATTCTCCTTGATGGTAATTACGTCAACAAAACGCCTAATGGGCAAACTGCTAGTTTAAAACAGGTCCCAAAGTAGTCCAGGACAGAAGTAAACTTAGTTTACATACACTGTGAAAAAGGAAACACCTGATATATATATATATTATATATATATTATATATATATTATATATATATATATATATATATATATATATATATATATATATACACATATTATATATATATATATCCCCTTGTGTATCGATATTTGAAAACACAGAAGCCAGACTTACGTTCTTTCCCATGCGACTGGACAATAAGTTTAGTGCCAAAGGGAGCTGATACATGTCCACCCCCAAGGAGAAGCCACCGCCGGATCACAGCAGCGACGCGTGACACCTACCGAGACAGGCAAGCCATGAACGTCACACTCCCACATCGCTGGTGACGGAAAATTGTGTTGCTGGGTCTGTGGGGCTCTCAGCTGCTTGCGATATTGTGATGCATTGTGTACAGCGCCAGAGGCCACGGAGACGGAATAACCAATGCAGGAATATTTGGTCGAAAAACAAATAAAAACAAATCCATTGCAACACATGAGTAGGTGACTGACAAGAGCTGGATGTATGAAGTCAATGTAAGAGCTGGATGTATGAAGTCAATGTAAGAGCTGGATGTATGAAGTCAATGTAAGAGCTGGATGTATGAAGTCAATGTAAGAGCTGGATGTATGAAGACAATGTAAGAGCTGGATGTATGAAGACAATGTAAGAGCTGGATGTATGAAGACAATGTAAGAGCTGGATGTATGAAGACAATGTAAGAGCTGGATGTATGAAGTCAATGTAAGAGCTGGATGTATGAAGACAATGTAAGAGCTGGATGTATGAAGACAATGTAAGAGCTGGATGTATGAAGTCAATGTAAGAGCTGGATGTATGAAGACAATGTAAGAGCTGGATGTATGAAGACAATGTAAGAGCTGGATGTATGAAGTCAATGTAAGAGCTGGATGTATGAAGTCAATGTAAGAGCTAGATGTATGAAGTCAATGTAAGAGCTAGATGTATGAAGTCAATGTAAGATCTAGACGTACAAAGACAGTGACAGAAAAGAGTGCACGAACACCTGGACTATCGGGAATCGAGCGCCAACCCCGCAAGAAACTAGGCTTAGGGAGTATTGACAGGTGCATTAGAGGAAAGAAATAACATGGGAAAGATTATAACTAAAAAAAAATTAAAGAATTCGGTAAAAATATAACAAATAAAGAACACTGACAAAATATAACAGTGGAAGAACACGAATTGAACATTAGAGATGACATGTTTAGGGGGTCTCGAAGCTGCCCAGAAGTTGTTCACTAAGCTGAGGCGAGGGACAGGGAGCGAGGCATGAGAGGCAACACTAAGCTGAGGCGAGGGACAGGGAGCGAGGCATGAGAGGCAACACTAAGCTGAGGCGAGGGACAGGGAGCGAGGCATGAGAGGCAACACTAACATGAGCCAAGAGGCTCAGGAATTATAGCAGAAAGTTGGAAGACGTCGATCAAATCATTTTTTAATCTGGAACAAGGTAGGGAGGAGGGGAGCAAAGCTTAGGGAAGGCTGGAGGAACAATTAAGCTGGGAATTTAGGCTCAGGTGGTAGGGTGTGGTGGAGAAAGTTTTGTAATCCGACCACTGAAAATTTCAGCCCATCCTCCTGAAATGATAGAACTTTTAGTAACTATTTGCCCGAAAGCACCAATATGTTGTGATGGACCTTGAAAAGTTCACTTTTTTTATTTTTTTTCCTCTATACTCCGAATATAATAAAACTAAAATAAAAATTTAAATATTCCTAGGCTTAGTATAGCACATATATATAATATATTTAGCCTTAGAAAGCATGTATTTAGCTTGGTATCATGACCTTCTGCAGGATGCCGCCCACGACAGTTGATTAGATCCCGGCAGCCTATTAACCCCCCTAGGTGAACAGGAACATCAGGTGGCCACTTCGCAGGATGCAACCCCCCCAAACAGTTCCCTAATTCTCAGCTACCCAGTTACTGATAAGGAAATGGATGCAGAAATTACAAGGAAAAGTGCACAAACGTCTCGGTTTACATACACATCGAAGCCAAGACCATTCGCTCGTGAGCCCACAGTGTAGACCACTGTGCTTAGGACACCTTAGAATGAGAAAGAGATTATGACAAATTTTGTATAAAGGAAATGTATGAAGGGAATTTATAATAGGAATTTATGAAGGGATGGGAATATAATGGGATGGGATAATGGGAATGTATGAAGGGAATGTATAATGGGAAAGTATGATGAGAATGTATATAGAGGAAATGTATAACGAGAAGTTATAAATGGATTGTATAATGGGAATGTATAAAGTGAATGTATAAAGGGAATGTATTAATGAAATGTATAAGGCGAATGTATAAACGAATATATAAAAAGACTTCTTAAGAGAATGTATACAATGAATGCATCAAGAATACATGTATAAAATAAATCGAGGTACCAATTCTGGCTCAGATATGCTAAGGGAAACTGAAGAAAATAGAGAAAATAGCGAAAAACCTGGAAGACTAAACATTCAAGAAAACATTTTCCTCAATAAACTCAACAATAAACAGAAACAGAGTTTACTGTACCTAAAATAAACTCTGGGGGTGAGCAACTTAGAAGGTGGATCATTGCTCGAGTCCTTGAACGATTTTGTGGAGAATGGAAATAGAGAGACAAAATCCTCAGGGAAATCTTTGCAACGAACACAACTTTGGAGATTGCAAATCATTGAGAAATTGTCGATCAGGATTCAGATTTGTTAAAGAGTTACTATTTTTGAATCGTACAGACCGAGACGTTTGTCTTAAACCCACACAAAAGCTGTATTAGAACGTGACGGATCTTTGAGAAAATATTGAGGTTATGCAACGGGATCGAACTCTGGTAGAACGTCTGGTTGAGGTACAACTCGTCATATAATAGATCATAACTCTTAACATTCAGCTAAATTTTGGAATATTAGTGCTATTTTTTGAGGGAGGGAATCACAGTGAAAAAACTAGACAATTTTGTTGCTGTGTGTAAACCTAAATATATTTTCGTATTTTTGTTAACAGACAACATTTATATAAAATAATTGAAAAGTCTATAATTAAGAAACAAATATGAAAATTAATTATTCATAATATCACACCGCAATCATTGGAAACAACTAATAGGCATCTTCAATACTGCACAGTTCCAATATTGATACAAATACACAGTTCGGTTTTTCTTACATTAAGCAAAACTATAAAACGGAAACAATTATTCAAAGCCAATTTGTACAACAGAGGTAATTAAAAATCAGTTTTTCAGTATCAGATTGAGAGAGACAACAACAATTACAGGAAACCCTCAACCATTTTCAATAACAATTCCGAGGGGAAACATTAATTTCATCCCAGTCGGCAACATTCATATTGTTGATGCTTGCAAGTTTTATTGATATTGCTTCAATATTCTTCTAATGATTCATCGTTATCAAATATTTATTGCAAGAGACAAGAGGACCATTTCACGCAGGCAAAATTTTATCACAAAAAAAATTATAGTGAATGTTATAAAGTATTTATAAACTCTATTGATAATATATGATTTAAAAACACTATATTTTTTATAATAACATTTTAGGGGATTTTTTTCGATCTCAGACTTTATAAAATACGAAGAATGTACTCTATCAAACAGGGCAAGATGCCTACAATACAGAGGCTCCCCCCTTCCCTGGAAGCTGGCTCATTGCTACTCAGTCTTCAGAGATATCAACTCAACATTTTGCAAGAAAACAGTATTTGGTGATACTCCACATCCCATCAGTTGCAAGTCCAAAACATTCCATTCACCTGGGCACTAGGAGACTCGAACCCCAGACCCCAAGCTTGGGAACCAGAAACTCTATTGATATATCTTCTAATGAGTCATCGTTATCAAATATTACACTTGAATATTTTATTCACTGTCAGTCACTGTAATCTTCTGTGGATTTAACACGCTGCTGCAGATCACAAAGTTTCTGTGTTCAGCGTCTCAGAGTCTGTGATGGAACTCCAAGGAGGGAGTATATATATATTCCAAGTGATGCTTGGAGGATGTTATAAATGTTACAATGAACAAAGGCTACAGTCTAAGTCTGTCCTCCTCATGGCCTCGCTGACAGAAGCACGTCTTTATTGTTTAACACAGGATAGACCAACCTGAAAAACTCTTAGACGTTAGACTTGATAAACACAAATGAAGATAAGACTGAAAACAGGTGCCTTAGATTTCTAGTAAATGACACAATTGGATATTCCAGATGTCATAAATTATATTAAATGAGGCATTCTACAGGAGAGAGAGAGAGGGAGAGAGAGAGAGAGAGAGAGAGAGAGAGAGAGAGAGAAGAGAGAGAGAGAGAGAGAGAGAGAGAGGCGTGAACGAAACAAAACATAAATAAACAAAAATGATGATAAGCAAACAAAACAAGAACAGTGTTGGATGACGGAAGGCCTCGTCTTGACAAAGAAACACAGCCACAAAGTAAAATACACTTTAATGATGTTTATGAGACTGAACTGTCCTGCCACCACTACCACCATCACCACATGTCCTGCCACCACTGCCACCATCACCACATGTCCTGCCACCACTGCCACCATCACCACATGTCCTGCCACCACTACCACCATCACCACATGTCCTGCCACCACTACCACCATCACCACATGTCCTGCCACCACTACCACATGTCCTGCCACCACTACCACATGGCCTGCCACCACTACCACCATCACCACATGTCCTGCCACCACTACCACATGTCCTGCCACCACTACCACATGTCCTGCCACCACTACCACATGGCCTGCCACCACTACCACCATCACCACATGTCCTGCCACCACTACCACCATCACCACATGGCCTGCCACCACTACCACATGTCCTGCCACCACTACCACATGGCCTGCCACCACTACCACCATCACATGTCATGCCACCACTACCACCATCACTACATGTCCTGCCACCACTACCACCATCATCACATGACCTGCCACCACTGCCACCATCACCACATGGCCTGTCACCACTGCCACCATCACCACATGTCCTGCCACCACTACCACCATCACCACATGGCCTGTCACCACTGCCACCATCACCACATGTCCTGCCACCACTACCACCATCACCACATGGTCTGCCACCACTATCACCACATGTCCTGCCACCACTATCACCACATGTCCTGTCACCACTACCACCATCATCACATGTCCTGCCACCATCACCACATGGCCTGCCACCACTGCCACCATCACCACATGGCCTGTCACCACTACCACCATCACCACATGGCCTGTCACCACTACCACCATCACCACATGGCCTGTCACCACTACCACCACCACCACATGGCCTGTCACCACTACCACCATCACCACATGGCCTTTCACAACTACCACCATCACCACATGGCCTTTCACCACTACCACCATCACCACATGGCCTTTCACCACTACCACCATCACCACATGGCCTTTCACCACTACCACCATCATCACATGGCCTGTCACCACTACCACCATCACCACATGGCCTTTCACCACTACCACCATCACCACATGGCCTTTCACCACTACCACCATCACCACATGGCCTTTCACCACTACCACCATCACCACATGGCCTGTCACCACTACCACCATCACCACATGGCCTTTCACCACTACCACCATCACCACATGGCCTTTCACCACTACCACCATCATCACTTGGTCTCCACAATTTTGGAGAACTGATTTTTCAATTACCATCGACAGTAAAAAAAAATAAGAAATATTGAGAAAATTCGTGTTAGAATTATTAATCTTACTTTTTCGGTCATATGTAACAACATATGTTTACAAGAAAGGCTGCTACCAAAATATACTAATATTAAAACGCACGACCCAGCAGCAAGAAATCAAGCCTTCACGATAAAATATCGCCAAGATCTGATTCGTAATCAGATACATATGGCAGAAAATGAAATCAAAGACAACAAAACGCAACTACGTAACGCTACAAACCAATGGAGAAACAGCAACATCGACGAAAACCTCCGTACTCGTATCGAGCAACACCTCGACATCCTCACAGATCGACACCACCACAGCACCGAAACCAGGATAATCAAGAAACTAACAACATTATATGGAGGACCTATGGCGATTGCACGACCAAGAGATGGCTTCCTGAACCTTGCTGGAATCAACCTCACTGAGGACCAAGTCACTCTCCCAAATCTGGGTATAAACTGTCACGTTATGTCCAGACCAAGTGAGATGGCTCGGAAAGTGGAGTTGGAGATCCTGTTGGACGACATATTCGACCTCGAGACACAAAGGAAAGTCACCTCCAAAGACACCTTACAAGCAGAACTTATTGCAGAAGGAGGAAAGATTCGAGGCAACTACAGAAGCACCATACTGTCCCCCGAGCTCAAAGCGGCAGCTAAGAGCCTTCGTGAGAACAAGGAGATAGTCGTCAGGAGAGGTGACAAGTCGCCAATATATGTCATTTTTAAAAAAGACGAATATCTGGCGAAAATGAACCTCATTCTCTCTGGCCAAACTAAATTCCAAAGGGTAACGAAGGACACTACAGCCGAATTGAAAGCAACGGTCAACAGACTGATCGAAACCGTGAACGCCAAGAAATCCGGACTCCACCTGCCAAAGATTATTGGGAATACAAACCTGGGTATGCGTATGGAAATGTCAAGACACGCAAGCCTGGAAACCCACTTCGGCCAATCATCAGCCAGATACCCACACCCACGTACAGACTGGCGAAGCGACTCAATGGCTTGCTGACTCCTTATGTACCTTGTGCTTTCAGCCTGAAGTCTCCAAAGGAATTTGTTGACTTACTGCGGGGAACACGGGCCACAGGGATAAGAGCCTCGTTGGACGTAGAATCACTGTTTACCAACGTACCTGTGGATGAAACAATTAGGATGACAGCGGACAGAGTGTATCGTGATCCGGTCTGTACTCCTCTTGACATACCAGAAAACATTCTGAAGGAAACTACTCCAAGCTTGTACTAAAGAGGCACCCTTCTTGAGCCCTGATGGGCATATATATAAGCAAGTAGCTGGGGTCGCCATGGGTTCTCCCCTAGGCGTCCTGTTTGAAAACTTCTATATTGGTACCATCGAACAGACGGTTTTATTTGACATGAACTTGAAACCTGCCAATAATGCAGGTATGTTGACGACATTTTTACCCAGGTACCTGATGTCACACGTCTGCAGGAGCTGAAGGAGGCATTCGAGCAGAATTCTGTGTTGATTTTCACTTATGAGATGGAGAAGGATGGGAAGCTGCCCTTTCTAGACGTAACAGTCATGGAAAGGAGCGGAGGTGTTCACACTGCTAAGGAAACAAACATAGCAATGTGCCTCAATGCCAACAGTGACTGCCCAGACAGGTACAAGAGGAGTGTTGTCAACGCTTATGTCGACCGTGCTCTCAGCACGGTCGACGTAAGAATGAGGTGATTTGATAAAATACCATGCCCATGATTACCAACCGAGTGCCGGCGGAGGGATGGAAATAGCCTCGGCTACCATCCTCTTTTGTCCAGTCATGTTGGTCGAGCGGTTAAGGGATCCTGTACTCTAGCAGAGTGCTCCTGGCAGTATGGGTTCGAGTCACTTCTGGGGTGTGAGTTTTCAGTTGCATATAGTCCTGGGGACCATTCAGGCTTGTTCGCATTTGTATTCCTCATGTGTGCCCCAAAGAATGAGGTGATTTGATAAAATACCATGCCCAAGATTACCAACCGAGTGCCGGCGGGGGGATAGAAATAGCCTCGGCTACCATCCTCTTTTGTCCGGTCGTGTTGGTAGAGCGGTTAAGGGATGCTGTACGCCCGCAGAAGCTCCTGGCAGTATGGGTTCTAGTCACTTCTGGGTGTGAGTTTTCAGTATGTCGTCATACACCGCCTTAAATCCTTCCTTTAAGGCGGTGTTGGTGCCTCAGTAGGCAGATAGGAAGGAAACTATCAGAGAAACCGCAAAGCCATTACATCTCTACAGCCCTTGTAAGAGATCAGGAGAAGGACTTGGGGTGGGACGGCAGAGTAGGCTGAACTGATGGCTGCTCTCTATATGGGCGGCGGTTCAAGGTTCCGAATGTTCACGTGAATGAAATGTCCATGATTTGGTGGTTAGGTTAGGTTACTGTCCTACCCAAATAACAGAACCACCCACCATGTTCTCAGAACAAATCACATAACATAAAAGTTCAGGAGAACTTCATCAGTTACGTTGGGCCATGCACATGGTTATTGCTAATTAAATGCATGTATTCCTCACTCACGTACTTATGCAAAATATTCTTGAACCACCCTGTGTGGGCTACCAACGTACCATCCTCACAGGGAAGTTGATCCATTGGCCGCAAACTTAAAAATTGCCAATGCAAATTTTCTCCAGATTACTTATATTCCCGGCTCCTGACTTTACATCACAGACACAGTTTCCACATCCAGCAGATGATAAAGCTCTGTGGCGCACTCTGCTGCACTTGCAATCTGAGGGAGTGCTCTAGAGTTCCTCTATACATCACTCTGCAGGAGCTGCGAGTGACATACTGCGTGAGGCAACAAGGGGGCGGCACTGAAGGCTCACACCACCACCACCACCCGGCATTACAATGTGTGGGGGATTTAAGGCCTCGGGGACTACACCGGGGCGCTGGAATCCTTTGGAGACCTCAGTTCCAGCGCTCTGGAGGAGGGCACTCTGTCCTCCGAATGGGAGGAAGCAATTGATCACTACAGACGCGAAATCCTTGCTCGTAGGTCGGAAATATATTAATTAAATACAAGAGAAATAATATCATGTTCCAAAGTGTAGCGATAGTGAGTGTTGGGTAGGTGCCGCACAGTAGCAGTGTGGCACACCACTGGTAGGTGCCGCCCACAGTGGTAGTGTGGCACACCACTGGTAGGTGCCGCCCACAGTGGTAGTGTGGCACACCACTGGTAGGTGCCGCCCACAGTGGCAGTGTGGCACACCACTGGTAGGTGCCGCCCACAGTGGCAGTGTGGCACACTACTGGTAGGTGCCGCCCACAGTGGCAGTGTGGCACACCACTGGTAGGTGCCGCCCACAGTGGCAGTGTGGCACACCACTGGTAGGTGCCGCCCACAGTGGCAGTGCGACACACCACTGGTAGGTGCCGCCCACAGTGGCAGTGTGGCACACCACTGGTAGGTGCCGCCCACAGTGGCAGTGCGACACACCACTGGTAGGTGCCGCCCACAGTGGCAGTGTGGCACACCACTGGTAGGTGCCGCCCACAGTGGCAGTGCGACACACCACTGGTAGGTGCCGCCCACAGTGGCAGTGTGGCACACCACTGGTAGGTGCCGCCCACAGTAGCAGTGTGGCACACCACTGGTAGGTGCCGCCCACAGTGGCAGTGCGACACACCACTGGTAGGTGCCGCCCACAGTGGCAGTGTGGCACACCACTGGTAGGGGCCGCCCACAGTGGCAGTGTGGCACACCACTGGTAGGTGCCGCCCACAGTGGCAGTGTGGCACACCACTGGTAGGTGCCGCCCACAGTGGCAGTGTGACACACCAGTGGTAGGTGCCGCCCACAGTAGCAGTGTGGCACACCACTGGTAGGTGCCGCCCACAGTGGCAGTGTGGCACACCACTGGTAGGTGCCGCCCACAGTAGCAGTGTGACACACCACTGGATTAGGTCAAACTACGTTAAAGTTTGGTTAGGTCAGGTTGGGACACGTTAGGTTAGGTCAGGTCAAGTTAGGTTTGACTAGGTCAGGTTAGATAAGGTCAGGTCAGCTTAGGCCAGGTCAAGCTAGGTTAGGACAAGTTAGGTCAGCTCAGGTCTCAAACTAAACACAAGAAAATGTAAGATTAATTCTCAGGAAAAACACAGGCTACGGACAGCCTCATATTATAAACTATGAGACGGCCTTAATAAGAAAAGGTTCCAGAGGCAACAAACCGCTGTCCAACGGGAGTTTTGTACTTCTCCTGCATGTACTTCGCCACTCCCTTGTCATGAAGGGATCAACTATACAACTGTGGACATAAACATATCATTTAGTGAAATTAGTGATCCACGCTCACATTTCCAGTGACGTGGGTGGGATCACTAATTCCTCTGTACAAAGTATTATCCAGGGGGGGGGAGGGGGAGTATAAAATTCCAGTTGGACAGCGGTTTGTTGCCTCTGGAACCTTCAATTATTAAGGTTGTCTCATAGCTTATAATATAAGCCTTCCCGTAGCCTGTTTTTTTTATGAGAATTAATCTTTAATTTTCTTGTGTTTAGTATGAGACCTGAGCTGACCTGTGTTAGGTCTGGTCAGGTCTGGAGTCCATACCCAAGCACAAAAGAACCTGGAGAAGGTTCAAAGGTATGCCACTGGACTAGTGCCAGAAATAAGAGGTATGAGTTACCAGGAAAGGCTGTGTGAATTGCACTTCGCGTCGATGAAAGACAGAATAGTTAGAAGAGACATGATTACCATCTTCAAAATTCTCAGTAGTATAGACAGGGTAGATAAAGATAGATTATTTAACATGGGTGGTACTCGTACAAGGGTCTTTAGTCTTTAGTCTTTAGTCTTTAGTGTTTTTCCTGCCCGAAAAGCTTTGCGTAGTAGTGGCTTTAGGCATTGTATGTACTAGCTCTATCTTTAAATTCATCAATTTGTATCACCCCTTGTATGTATGTACTTTACCTGAAAAACATTTGAATTTTGAGGGGAACACAGGTGGAAACTAAGAACCCAAATGAGCCATAGACATTATAAATCAATTTTACAGAGTCAGAGTAGTTAACAGATGGAATGTATTAGGCAGTGATGTGGTGGAGGCTGTCTTCATACACAGATTCATGTGTAGACATGATGGACAGAGTTTCACTCACCTGATGTGTCTGTTCACCTAGCAGTAAATAGGTACTTGGTAGTTAGACAACTGATATGAGCTGCTTCCTGGGATGTGAGTGTGTGTGTACTCACCTATTTGTACTCACCTATTTGTGCTTGCAGGATCGAGCATTGACTCTTGGATCCCGCCTTTCTAGCTATCAGTTGTTTACAGCAATGACTCCTGTCCCATTTCCATATCATTTCTAGTATTAAAATTATGAATAGTATTTGCTTCCACAACCTGTTCCTTAAGTACATTCCATTTTCCACTACTCTCACGCTGAAAGAAAACTTCCTAACATCTCTGTGACTCATCTGAGTTTCCAGCTTCCATCCATGTCCCCTCGTTCTGTTACTATTACGCGTGAACATTTCATCTATTTCCACTTTGTCAATTTCCCTGAGTATTTTATACATGTGAGTGTGTGTGTGTGTGTGTGTGTGTGTACTCACCTAATTGTACTTGCGGGGGTTGAGCTCTGGCTCTTTGGTCCCGCCTCTCAACAGTTAATCAATTGATGTACAGATTCCTGAGCCTACTGGGCTCTATCATATCTACATTTGAAACTGTGCAATGGAGTCAGCCTCCACCACATCACTGCATAATGCATTCCATCTGTTAACTACTCTGACACTGAAAAAGTTCTTTCTAACGTCCCTGTGGCTCATTTGGGTACTCAGTTTCCACCTGTGTCCCCTTGTTCGTGTACCACCTGTGTTAAACAGTTTATCTTTATCTACCCTGTCAATTCCTCAGAGAATTTTGTAGGTAGTGATCATGTCCTCCCCTTACTCTTCTGTCTTCTAGTGTCGTTAGGTGCATTTCACACAGACTTTCCTCGTAACTCATACCTCTTAGTTCTGGGACTAGCCTAGCGGCATAACTCTGAACTTTTTCAGGCTTCGCCTTGTGCTTGACAAGGTATGGGTTCCATGCTGGGGCCGCATACTCCGGGATTGGTCTTGCATATGTGGTATACAATGTTCTGAATGATTTCTTACACAGGTTCCTGAAGGCAGTTCTGATGTTAGCCAGCCTCGCATACGCCGCAGATGTTATTCTTTTGATGTGGGCTTCAGGAGACAGGTTTGGTGTGATATCAACTCTTAGATCATTCTATCTGTCCGTTTCATGACGGACTTCATCTCCTATTCTGTATCTTGTGTCTGGCCTCCTGTTTTCACTGCTTAGTTTCATTACCTTACATTTACTCGGGTTGAACTTTAGTAGCCATTTGTTGGACCATTCATGCAGTCTGTCTAGGTCATCTTGTAGTCTCATACTGTCTTCCTCCGTCTTCATCCTCCTCATAATTTTTGCATCATCAGCAAACAATGAGAGGAATGATTCTATACCACCCGGAAAATCATTTACATATATAAGAAACAGTATGGGTCCAAGGACTGAATCCTGCGGGACCCCATTGGTAACGTCTCGCCAATCTGATACCTCACCCCGCACAGTGACTCGCTGCCTTCTGTTACTTAGGTACTCCCTTATCCAATGGAATACCTTCCCTTTCACTCCTGCCTGCATCTCCAGCTTGTGCACTAGTCTCTGGTGTGGCACTGTGTCAAAGGCTTTCTGGCAATTCAAAAATATGCAGTCTGCTCACCCCTCTCGTTCTTGCCTGATTCCTGTTGCCTGATCGTAGAATTCAATTAATCCTGTGAGGCATGACTTGCCATCCCTGAAACCATGTTGGTGTTGTGACACAAAGTTCCTTCGCTCCAGATGCTCCACTAGCTTTTTCCGCACAATTTTCTCCATTAGCTTGCATGTTATGCAAATTAGGGACACTAGTCTGTAGTTCAGTGCCTCCTGTCTATCCCCCTTCTTGTATATCGGGACAACGTTTGCCGCCTTCCAAATTTCTGGCAATTCCCCTGTTACCAGTGATTTGTTATACACCATGGAGAGTGGCAGGCACAGTGCTTCTGCTCCTTCCTTTAGTATCCATGGTGGTATGTCATCCGCGCCTATAGCCTTTGTCACATCCAACTCTAGCAAAAGCTTCCTTACATCTCCACTGGTAATCTCAAATTCCTCTAGTGGTGCCTGGTTAATTATTCCTTCTCTTATCTCTGGAACTTCTCCTTGCTCTAATGTGTAGACTTCCTGGAATTTCATATTGAGTTCCTCGCACACTTTTTTGTCGTTAGTAGTGAATCTATCTGCCCCTATCCTCAGTTTCATTACCTGTTCCTTCACTGTTGTCTTTCTCCTGATGTTCCTGCACAGCAATTTGGGTTGGGTCTTAGCCTTGCTTGCTATGTCGTTTTCATATTACCCTTCTGCCTCTCTTCTCACCCTGAGGTATTCATTCCTGGCTCTCTGGAAACCTTCTCTGCTCTCAAGTGTCCTGTTATTTCTATAGTTTCTCCATGCTCTTTTACTGTGTTACTTAGCTAGCTTACATCTCTGATTAAACCATGGGTTTCTCATCTGCATTTAATTTTTTATATTTTGGGCCGGGATAAACTTTTCTGCTGCCTCCTTGCACTTCTGCGTGATGTATTCCATCATGTCTTGGGCCGTCTTTCTCCTTAGCTCTGATTCCCATGTTATATCCATTAGGAATTTTCTTATCTCCTTGTAATTTCACTTGCGTAATGCTAGCCTTTTGCTTTCAGTTCCCTTTCTCGAGTACTTTGGCCCTTCTTCGACCAGATACTCAAACGTCAGTACACTGTGATCGCTCATTCCTACTGGGACCTCGAAGTCAATTTCCCTTATGTCCGAGTCATTCAGAGTGAAGACTAGGTCGAGTTTCGCTGGTTCATCGTTACCCCTCATTCTTGTGGGTTCCCTGACATGTTGGCTTAGAAAGTTTTTTGTTGCCACCTCCAGTAGTTTAGCTCTCCATGTGGTTCCTTTTTCTCCCGTGTGTGTGTACTCACCTATTTGTGTCTACAGGATCGAGCATTGACTCTTGGATCCCGACTTTCGAACCATCGGTTGTTTACATCAATGACTCTCGTCCTATTTCCCTATCATACATAGTTTTAAAATTACGAAAAGAATTTGCTTCCACAATCTTTGCTGACGACGCCAAAATTATGAGAAGGATTAAGACAGAGGAGGACAGCTTGAGGCTTCAAGAAGACCTGGACAAGCTGCAGGAATGGTCGAACAAATGGTTGTTAGAGTTTAACCCTGGCAAATGAACTGTAATGAAGATAGGTGTAGGGAGCAGGAGACCAGATACAAGGTATCATTTAGGAAAAAAAAAGATGAAATTTTCAATAGTCAGAGAGAGAGAGAGAGAGAGAGAGAGAGAGAGAGAGAGAGAGAGAGAGAGAGAAAGAGAGAGAGAGAGAGAGAGAGAAAGACCTGGGGGTTGATATCACGCCAGACCTGTCCCCTGAAGTCCATATCAAGAGGATAACATCAGCGGCATATGCCAGGTTGGCTAACATAAGAACGGCCTTTAGAAACTTGTGTAAAGAATCTTTTAGAACTTTGTATACCACATATGTCAGACCAATCCTGGAGTATGCGGCTCCAGCATGGAGTCCATATCTAGTCAAGCATAAGATTAATTAAACTTGAAAAGGCTCAAAAGTTTGCTACCAGACCAGTACCCGAACTGAAGGGGTATGAGCTACGAGGAGAGACTACGGGAATTAAACCTCACGTCACTGGGAGACAGAAGAGTTAGAGGGGACATGATCACCACATACAAGATTCTCAGAGAAATTGATAGGGTAGATAAAGACAGACTATTTAACACAAGGGGCACATGCACTAGGGTGACACAGGTGGAAATTGAGTGACCAAATGAGCAATAGAGACGTTAGAAAGAATCTTTCAATGTCAGAGTAGTAGACAAATTGAATGCATTAGGAAGTGATGTGGTGGAGGCTGACTCCATACACAGTTTTAAGTGTAGATATCATAGAGCCCAGTAGGCTCAGGAACCTGTACATTAGTTGATTGACAGTTGAGAGGCGGGACCAAAGAGCCAGAGCTCAACCCCCGCAACCACAACTAGGTAAGTACAACTAGAAAAGTACACACTCACACACACACACACACACACACACACACACACACACACAACATGACCTACCTACATGACTGTCAGTAGTTTCAAAGCGTTATACGACAAAGAGTGCTGGGAAGACGGGACACCACGAGCGTAGCTCTCATCCTGTAACTACACTTAGGTAATTACACTTAGGTAATTACAAGACTTGGGGGTTGATATCACGCCAGACCTGTCTTCTGCAGCCCATATCAAGAGGATAACTTCAGCGGCATATGCCAGGCTGGCCAACATACGAACGGCATTCAGAAACTTGTGTAAAGAATCATTCAAAACTTTGTATACCACATATGTCAGGCCAATCCTGGAGTATGCAGCCCCAGCTTGAAGTCCATATCTAGTCAAGGATAAGACTAAACTGGAAAAAGTTCAAAGGTTTGCCACCAGACTAGTACCCGAGCAGAGAGGTATGAGCTACGAGGAGATACTACGGGAATTAAACCTCACTTCGCTGGAAGACAGAAGAGTTAGGGGGGACATGATCACCACATTCAAGATTCTGAAGGGAATTGATAGGATAGATAAAGACAGGCTATTTAACACAAGGGGCACACGCACAAGAGGACACAGGTGGTAACTCAGTGCCCAAATGAGCCACAGAGATATTAGAAAGAACTTTTTTAGTGTCAGAGTGGTAACAAATGGAATGCATTAGGCAGTGATGTGGTGGAGGCTGACTTCATACACAGTTTCAAGTGTAGATATGATAGAACCCAGTAGGCTCAGGAATCTGTACACCTGTTGATTGACGGTTGAGAGGCGGGACCAAAGAGCCAGAGCTCAACCCCCGCAAACACAACTAGGTGAGTACACACAAACACACAAACCTTTCAGAATTCTATGATAAAATAACGAGGATAAGACAGGATAGAGATAGTTGGGAAGACTGCATATTTCTGGACTGCCAAAAAGCCTTTGATACAGTACCGCACATGAGACTGCTGTTCAAGCTCGAGAGGCCGGCGGGGGTGGGGGGAAAGGTCCTAGCATGGATAAGGAACTACCTAACAGGAAGGAGCCAAAGAGTTACGGTAAGGGGCGAGAAGTCTGACTGGCGAACAGTAACGAGTGGAGTACCACAAGGATCGGTGCTGGGACCAATTCTATTTCTAGTATATGTTAACGACATGTTTACAGGAGTAGAGTCCTACATGTCGATGTTCGCAGATGACGCAAAGTTGATGAGAAGAGTTGTGACAGATGAGGATTGCAGGATCCTCCAAGAGGACCTGAACAGGTTACAGAGATGGTCAGAGAAATGGCTACCGGAGTTCAACACGAGCAAATGTAAAGTTATGGAAATGGGACTAGGAGATAGGAGACCAAAGGGACAGTACACAATGAAGGGGAACTGCCTACCTGTGACGACGCGTGAAAGAGACCTGGGCGTGGATGTAACACCTAATCTATCTCCTGAAGCACATATAAATAGGATAACGACAACAGCATACTCTACACTGGCAAAAGTTAGAACATCATTCAGAAACCTAAGTAAGGAGGCATTTAGGGCGCTTTACACTGCCTACGTGAGGCCAGTCTTAGAGTATGCCGCCTCATCATGGAGTCCCGATGTGAAGAAGCATATAATGAAACTGGAAAAGGTTCAGAGATTTGGAACAAGACTCGTCCCAGAGTTACAAGGGATGGGGTATGAGAAGCGCCTGAGGGAACTGTGCCTTACGGCACTAGAAAGAAGAATGGAGAGCGGGGGACCTGAATGGAACGTATAAAATACTCAGAGGGATTGACAGAGTGGACATAGAACGAAATGTTCACACGGAATAGTAACAGAACGAGGGGACATGGGTGGAAGCTGGAAACTCAGATGAGTCACAGAGATGTTAGGAAGTTTTCTTTTAGCGTGAGAGTAGTGGGAAAATGGAATGCACTTCTGGAACAGGTTGTGGAAGCAAATAGTATTCATAATTTTAACACTAGGTATGATAGGAAAATAGGACCATAATCATTGCTGTAAACAACCGATGCTCGAAAGGCGGGATCCAAGAGTCAATGTTCGATCCTGCAGACACAATTAGGTGAGTACCACACACACACAGTAATTGACTCACAAACTCACACTGAGGAGTGCTCTTCTCACTTCTCACACAGAGAAGTCCCTACACTAAATGAGGCGGCGGCAAACCAAGCAACATTGGAGAAATTTGTCCACACCAGTGATGAGGTCAAAAGGAATCTGCTGGAGCTGGATGTGACAAAGGCTGTTGGGCCTGACAGAATCTCACCATGGATACTAAACGAAGGTGCAGAAGCACTAAGTGTGCCACTCTCTATGGTGTATAACAGGTCACTAGAAATAGGAGACCTACCGGAAAGCTGGAAGACAGCTAATGTAGTCTCAATATACAAAGAGGGTGACAGGCCAGAGGCACTGAACTACAGGCCAGTTTCCCTAACATGTATACCATGCAAGGTGATGGAGAAGATCGCGAGGAAAAGGCTCGTAGAGAATCCTGGAGGGAAACAGTTTTATAACGCACCACCAACATGGGTTCAGAGACGGTAAATCGTGCCTCACAGGTTTAATAGAATTCTATGACCAAGCAACAAAAATTAAGCAAGAACGAGAAGGGTGGGCAGACTGCATCTTCTTGGACTGTCAGAAAGCCTTTGACACAGTACCTCATAAAAGGCTGTTACAAAAGTTGGAGCAACAGGCAGGAGTAAAAGGTAAGGTGCTCCAGTGGATAAGAGAGTATCTAAGCAACAGGAAACAGCAAGTAACTATGAGGGGGCAGACATCAGAGTGGCGATATGTCACCAGCGGAGTCCCACAGGGCTCTATACTTGGACCCATCCTGTTTCTAATATATGTAAACTATCTTCCAGAGGGAATAAACTCATTCCTTTCAATGTATGCCGATGATGCAAACATTATGAGAAGAATCAATACAGATGAAGATAGATGGAGACTACAGGACGACCTGGACAAACTGGAGGATTGGTCTAGAAAATGACTACTAAAGTTCAACTCAGGAAAGTGTAAAGTAATGAAATTAGGCGAAGGGAGGGAGCTGGAGGCTGAACGCTAGATACCTTCTGAGAGGTGAAATGCTGCAAGTCAAATAGAAAGACCTTGGGGTTGATATCACACCGAACCTGTCCCCAGAAGCTCACATCAAAAGGATACCATCAGCGGCATATGCTAGACTGGCCAACATAAGAACTGCCTTTAGAAACGTGTGTAAGGAATCGTTCAGGACCCTGTATACCACTTATGTCAGACCAATCCTGTAACATGCAGCTTCAGCATAGAGTCAATACCTCGTCAAGTATAAAATTAAATTGGAGAAGGCTCAAAGGTTTGCCACCAGACTAATGCCAGAACTAAGGGGCATAAGCTATGAGGAGAGACAACGGGAATTAAACCTCATGTCACTGGAAAACAGAAGAGTTAGGGGGGGGACATGATCACCACATACAAGATTCTCAAAGAAATTGATACGGAAGATAAAGGCAGTTCATGTAACACAAGGAGCACAGGCCCTAGGAGAAACAGGTGGGAATTTAGTGTGCAAATGAGTTATAAAGACATTATAATTTTTCCTTTTTTTAGTGTCAGAGTAGTTAATAAATGGAATGCATTAGGAAGTGATGTGGTGGATGTTGACTCCATACACAGTTTAAAGTGTAGATATGATAGAGCCCAATAGGCTCAGGAACCTGTACACTAGTTGATTGATGGTTGAGAGGCTGGCCGAAAGAGCCTAAGCTCAACCCCTGCAAGCACAATTAGGTGAATACACACACATTCAGACGGGTTCATTCAACATGAATATGTGGAACGATCTTGGGTAAAACATTGTGGAAGCAAACTCTATCCACAATTTCCAAAAACAGACACGATAGAGCGGAGGCGGGGCCCATAAGGTGGAACTCACCCTCTCAGAGTATTCAGTATCCAGAGCAGTCTCCTAGCTCTGAATACTAGCACGAAAATCTCTGGAAAGAATACTGGTTCTCAGTCTCAGGTTCAGCGAGCATGACTCTTTGGTTCCAAATAATATTTTCTATCTCCCAGCCCGTCTCCCACCCCAATCCCCCACCCCGTCTCACAGCATGTCTCCCAGCGCGTCTCCCAGTAGAGGAAATTTAGGACTAGAGGAGTCTCCTCCATTTCTGAGAATGGGAAGGCAAGGTACAGATGGTTGAGCGTAATGGAAACACTTGACACAAGAAGATTTAATTTCTTAATTATGCACTCCCTGTGAGTGGTGGTGGAAGGGTTACAGAGACCCATAATGGGATCAGGAACGGATCCCCATAGTTCATTAGCTAAGCAAGTGACGGGACAGATCGTGTGAGGGCTAACTATATTTTTAGAGACTAGCTCTTGAACCCGGGTCTTAGTAGTTTAAACAGTCGTGTTTCGTATGTAGTAATCATTAATACGCTTAGCGAGAAGGCAAAGGGCGACACTCCGGCCGCGGACACTTCACGCGAGGAGAGATCGAGTAAGGGTTATCTATATTTGTTTTAGTGTCTCTAGCTCTTGGTCCCGGAACTTACTAGTTTTAAACAGTCGTGTTTCGTATGTAGTAAGTTCCCTTTCATTGCAGTATAGGGATTCGTAATCATATGTTTTGGTAGAGATCAGATGTTGCTCTCTCACTCACTCATTCCCACTCTCATTGTTCATAATGTATTTATTGCTTTTATATATAATTTATTCTTATTCTTTATCACCTCTACAGTTGATCTGCAACATTTCAACATAGATACCCAGAAAAAAAATTTCCCCTGCCCATACCAGGTCCGGTCCGGGCTTCCAGGGGGCCCAATTTTTTTTTCTGGGTAACTATGTTGCAATGCTGCAGATAAACTGTGGAGGTGATTAAGAATAATAATAAATGATATAAAATCCAATAAATACAGATACAAAGTTACTCTGCAAAAACTTGTCACTGCAAAAAAATAAAAAATAAGTCACTCTGCAAAACTTGTCAGTCTGCAAAGCTCACTTTGCAAAAACTTATCAGTGTGCAAAAACTTGTCACTCTGCAAAAAAAAAAAGTAACTGCAAAAGCTTGTCGCTCTGCAAGAACTAACGCACTTTGCAAAAATTAAAGTCTCTTTGAAAAAAAATTATCACTATGCAAAAACTTGTCACTCTGCAAAAAAAAAAATAAATAAATAAATAAACTGCCAAAACTAGAAAGATATGTTACAATATAGTCTGCTGTAGCAAGACTGATATGATCAATATAGTCTGCTGTAGCAAGACTGATATTATCAAAACACTAATGCGAGATGGCCTGTACACTACAGGGCTGACTGAAAACAATAATAATAAGAATGGATGTCTCCCTTACCAATAAGATCTTGAGAATTGTATGGAATAGTTATGTATTTTTAGGTCAGTATGCATTGTGAATGTCTCATATGCGGGGATAGGTAAGTACTGACACGTAAGTACTCTCGCTCATCCACGCTCACCCGCCCCGCTCTCATACAACAGCTCACCCGTATTCATGGTCAACCACTCTCACCCACACCCCATGTCATCCACATGCTCGCTCTCTCACTCCCCTGGGCCACAATATTTGAACTAGTTGAACTATGAAATTTACAGAACAAATAAAAGAATGTATCAACGTATCTCTGATACTTCACAGAGTGTAGTTTACTCTCTTTATGTTCAGATCAATAAACTTGGTAACATTTATAAGTCATAAACACAAAGTTGGGAAGAGGTATTTAGTCTATGCCTGATGCGTAAAGAGCAGTGATAAATGTTTCATACGAAACAGGAGAGTGACTGTAGGATGAAGTAGAAATGAGGAAAATATGAGTGAGATAGCGAGAGTGAGTGAGTGAGAGTTAGTGAGAGGGACTGAGTGAGTGAGAGTGAGTGGGAGTGAGTGAGTGAGAGTTAGTGAGAGGGACTGAGTGAGTGAGAGTGAATGGGAGTGAGTGAGTGGGGGAGAGAGTACCGTATAATTTGAAAAACGTATCATGCTAGAACCGGAAAACAAATGAATGGACTGGAAAAATGCCTGAAATTTGAATGGACTGTATCCATCAGGCAACCCGTTCTCGCACTTTCGTATAGTCAGTATTGACTTATTAAATACGTGCATATGTGACATACTAGTTTACCTTGAAAAGCTTTTCTATGAAGCTTTTCAAGGTAAACTAGTATGTTTAGTATGTCACATATGCATGTATTTAATAAGTCAATATTGACTGTAAGAAAGTGCGAGAACGGGTTGCCTGATGGATACAGTCCATTCAAATTTCAGGCATTTTTCCAGTCCATTCATTTGTTTTCCGGTTCTAGCATGATACGTTTTTCAAATTATACGGTACTCTCTCCCCCACTCACTCACTCCCATTCACTCTCACTCACTCAGTCCCTCTCACTAACTCTCACTCACTCACTCCCACTCACTCTCACTCACTCAGTCCCTCTCACTAACTCTCACTCACTCACTCTCGCTATCTCACTCATATTTTCCTCATTTCTACTTCATCCTACAGTCACTCTCCTGTTTCGTATGAAACATTTATCACTGCTCTTTACGCATCAGGCATAGACTAAATACCTCTTCCCAACTTTGTGTTTATGACTTATAAATGTTACCAAGTTTATTGATCTGAACATAAAGAGAGTAAACTACACTCTGTGAAGTATCAGAGATACGTTGATACATTCTTTTATTTGTTCTGTAAATTTCATAGTTCAACTAGTTCAAATATTGTGGCCCAGGGGAGTGAGAGAGCGAGCATGTGGATGACATGGGGGTGTGGGTGAGAGTGGTTGACCATGAATACGGGTGAGCTGTTGTATGAGAGCGGGGCGGGTGAGCGTGGATGAGCGAGAGTACTTACGTGTCAGTACTTACCTATCCCCGCATATGAGACATTCACAATGCATACTGACCTAAAAATACATAACTATTCCATACAATTCTCAAGATCTTATTGGTAAGGGAGACATCCATTCTTATTATTATTGTTTTCAGTCAGCCCTGTAGTGTACAGGCCATCTCGCATTAGTGTTTTGATAATATCAGTCTTGCTACAGCAGACTATATTGATCATATCAGTCTTGCTACAGCAGACTATATTGTAACATATCTTTCTAGTTTTGGCAGTTTATTTATTTATTTATTTTTTTTTTTTGCAGAGTGACAAGTTTTTGCATAGTGATAATTTTTTTTCAAAGAGACTTTAATTTTTGCAAAGTGCGTTAGTTCTTGCAGAGCGACAAGCTTTTGCAGTTACTTTTTTTTTTTGCAGAGTGACAAGTTTTTGCACACTGATAAGTTTTTGCAAAGTGAGCTTTGCAGACTGACAAGTTTTGCAGAGTGACTTATTTTTTATTTTTTTTGCAGTGACAAGTTTTTGCAGAGTAACTTTGTATCTGTATTTATTGGATTTTATATCATTTATTATTATTCTTAATCACCTCCACAGTTTATCTGCAGCATTGCAACATAGTTACCCAGAAAAAAAAATTGGGCCCCCTGGAAGCCCGGACCGGACCTGGTATGGGCAGGGGAAATTTTTTTTCTGGGTATCTATGTTGAAATGTTGCAGATCAACTGTAGAGGTGATAAAGAATAAGAATAAATTATATATAAAAGCAATAAATACATTATGAACAATGAGAGTGGGAATGAGTGAGTGAGAGAGCAACATCTGATCTCTACCAAAACATATGATTACGAATCCCTATACTGCAATGAAAGGGAACTTACTACATACGAAACACGACTGTTTAAAACTAGTAAGTTCCGGGACCAAGAGCTAGAGACACTAAAACAAATATAGATAACCCTTACTCGATCTCTCCTCGCGTGAAGTGTCCGCGGCCGGAGTGTCGCCCTTTGCCTTCTCGCTAAGCGTATTAATGATTACTACATACGAAACACGACTGTTTAAACTACTAAGACCCGGGTTCAAGAGCTAGTCTCTAAAAATATAGTTAGCCCTCACACGATCTGTCCCGTCACTTGCTTAGCTAATGAACTATGGGGATCCGTTCCTGATCCCATTATGGGTCTCTGTAACCCTTCCACCACCACTCACAGGGAGTGCATAATTAAGAAATTAAATCTTCTTGTGTCAAGTGTTTCCATTACGCTCAACCATCTGTACCTTGCCTTCCCATTCTCAGAAATGGAGGAGACTCCTCTAGTCCTAAATTTCCTCTACTGGGAGACGCGCTGGGAGACATGCTGTGAGACGGGGTGGGGGGATTGGGGTGGGAGACGGGCTGGGAGATAGAAAATATTATTTGGAACCAAAGAGTCATGCTCGCTGAACCTGAGACTGAGAACCAGTATTCTTTCCAGAGATTTTCGTGCTAGTATTCAGAGCTAGGAGACTGCTCTGGATACTGAATACTCTGAGAGGGTGAGTTCCACCTTATGGGCCCCGCCTCCGCTCTATCGTGTCTGTTTTTGGAAATTGTGGATAGAGTTTGCTTCCACAATGTTTTACCCAAGATCGTTCCACATATTCATGTTGAATGAACCCGTCTGAATGTGTGTGTATTCACCTAATTGTGCTTGCAGGGGTTGAGCTTAGGCTCTTTCGGCCAGCCTCTCAACCATCAATCAACTAGTGTACAGGTTCCTGAGCCTATTGGGCTCTATCATATCTACACTTTAAACTGTGTATGGAGTCAACATCCACCACATCACTTCCTAATGCATTCCATTTATTAACTACTCTGACACTAAAAAAAGGAAAAATTATAATGTCTTTATAACTCATTTGCACACTAAATTCCCACCTGTTTCTCCTAGGGCCTGTGCTCCTTGTGTTACATGAACTGCCTTTATCTTCCGTATCAATTTCTTTGAGAATCTTGTATGTGGTGATCATGTCCCCCCCCCTAACTCTTCTGTTTTCCAGTGACATGAGGTTTAATTCCCGTTGTCTCTCCTCATAGCTTATGCCCCTTAGTTCTGGCATTAGTCTGGTGGCAAACCTTTGAGCCTTCTCCAATTTAATTTTATACTTGACGAGGTATTGACTCTATGCTGAAGCTGCATGTTACAGGATTGGTCTGACATAAGTGGTATACAGGGTCCTGAACGATTCCTTACACACGTTTCTAAAGGCAGTTCTTATGTTGGCCAGTCTAGCATATGCCGCTGATGGTATCCTTTTGATGTGAGCTTCTGGGGACAGGTTCGGTGTGATATCAACCCCAAGGTCTTTCTATTTGACTTGCAGCATTTCACCTCTCAGAAGGTATCTAGCGTTCAGCCTCCAGCTCCCTCCCTTCGCCTAATTTCATTACTTTACACTTTCCTGAGTTGAACTTTAGTAGTCATTTTCTAGACCAATCCTCCAGTTTGTCCAGGTCGTCCTGTAGTCTCCATCTATCTTCATCTGTATTGATTCTTCTCATAATGTTTGCATCATCGGCATACATTGAAAGGAATGAGTTTATTCCCTCTGGAAGATAGTTTACATATATTAGAAACAGGATGGGTCCAAGTATAGAGCCCTGTGGGACTCCGCTGGTGACATATCGCCACTCTGATGTCTGCCCCCTCATAGTTACTTGCTGTTTCCTGTTGCTTAGATACTCTCTTATCCACTGGAGCACCTTACCTTTTACTCCTGCCTGTTGCTCCAACTTTTGTAACAGCCTTTTATGAGGTACTGTGTCAAAGGCTTTCTGACAGTCCAAGAAGATGCAGTCTGCCCACCCTTCTCGTTCTTGCTTAATTTTTGTTGCTTGGTCATAGAATTCTATTAAACCTGTGAGGCACGATTTACCGTCTCTGAACCCATGTTGGTGGTGCGTTATAAAACTGTTTCCCTCCAGGATTCTCTACGAGCCTTTTCCTCGCGATCTTCTCCATCACCTTGCATGGTATACATGTTAGGGAAACTGGCCTGTAGTTCAGTGCCTCTGGCCTGTCACCCTCTTTGTATATTGAGACTACATTAGCTGTCTTCCAGCTTTCCGGTAGGTCTCCTATTTCTAGTGACCTGTTATACACCATAGAGAGTGGCACACTTAGTGCTTCTGCACCTTCGTTTAGTATCCATGGTGAGATTCTGTCAGGCCCAACAGCCTTTGTCACATCCAGCTCCAGCAGATTCCTTTTGACCTCATCACTGGTGTGGACAAATTTCTCCAATGTTGCTTGGTTTGCCGCCGCCTCATTTAGTGTAGGGACTTCTCTGTGTGAGAAGTGAGAAGAGCACTCCTCAGTGTGAGTTTGTGAGTCAATTACTGTGTGTGTGTGTGTACTCACCTAATTGTGTCTGCAGGATCGAACATTGACTCTTGGATCCCGCCTTTCGAGCATCGGTTGTTTACAGCAATGATTATGGTCCTATTTTCCTATCATACCTAGTGTTAAAATTATGAATACTATTTGCTTCCACAACCTGTTCCAGAAGTGCATTCCATTTTCCCACTACTCTCACGCTAAAAGAAAACTTCCTAACATCTCTGTGACTCATCTGAGTTTCCAGCTTCCACCCATGTCCCCTCGTTCTGTTACTATTCCGTGTGAACATTTCGTTCTATGTCCACTCTGTCAATCCCTCTGAGTATTTTATACGTTCCATTCAGGTCCCCCGCTCTCCATTCTTCTTTCTAGTGCCGTAAGGCACAGTTCCCTCAGGCGCTTCTCATACCCCATCCCTTGTAACTCTGGGACGAGTCTTGTTCCAAATCTCTGAACCTTTTCCAGTTTCATTATATGCTTCTTCACATCGGGACTCCATGATGAGGCGGCATACTCTAAGACTGGCCTCACGTAGGCAGTGTAAAGCGCCCTAAATGCCTCCTTACTTAGGTTTCTGAATGATGTTCTAACTTTTGCCAGTGTAGAGTATGCTGTTGTCGTTATCCTATTTATATGTGCTTCAGGAGATAGATTAGGTGTTACATCCACGCCCAGGTCTCTTTCACGCGTCGTCACAGGTAGGCAGTTCCCCTTCATTGTGTACTGTCCCTTTGGTCTCCTATCTCCTAGTCCCATTTCCATAACTTTACATTTGCTCGTGTTGAACTCCGGTAGCCATTTCTCTGACCATCTCTGTAACCTGTTCAGGTCCTCTTGGAGGATCCTGCAATCCTCATCTGTCACAACTCTTCTCATCAACTTTGCGTCATCTGCGAACATCGACATGTAGGACTCTACTCCTGTAAACATGTCGTTAACATATACTAGAAATAGAATTGGTCCCAGCACCGATCCTTGTGGTACTCCACTCGTTACTGTTCGCCAGTCAGACTTCTCGCCCCTTACCGTAACTCTTTGGCTCCTTCCTGTTAGGTAGTTCCTTATCCATGCTAGGACCTTTCCCCCCACCCCCGCCGGCCTCTCGAGCTTGAACAGCAGTCTCATGTGCGGTACTGTATCAAAGGCTTTTTGGCAGTCCAGAAATATGCAGTCTTCCCAACTATCTCTATCCTGTCTTATCCTCGTTATTTTATCATAGAATTCTGAAAGGTTTGTGTGTTTGTGTGTGTACTCACCTAGTTGTGTTTGCGGGGGTTGAGCTCTGGCTCTTTGGTCCCGCCTCTCAACCGTCAATCAACAGGTGTACAGATTCCTGAGCCTACTGGGTTCTATCATATCTACACTTGAAACTGTGTATGAAGTCAGCCTCCACCACATCACTGCCTAATGCATTCCATTTGTTACCACTCTGACACTAAAAAAGTTCTTTCTAATATCTCTGTGGCTCATTTGGGCACTGAGTTACCACCTGTGTCCTCTTGTGCGTGTGCCCCTTGTGTTAAATAGCCTGTCTTTATCTATCCTATCAATTCCCTTCAGAATCTTGAATGTGGTGATCATGTCCCCCCTAACTCTTCTGTCTTCCAGCGAAGTGAGGTTTAATTCCCGTAGTATCTCCTCGTAGCTCATACCTCTCTGCTCGGGTACTAGTCTGGTGGCAAACCTTTGAACTTTTTCCAGTTTAGTCTTATCCTTGACTAGATATGGACTTCAAGCTGGGGCTGCATACTCCAGGATTGGCCTGACATATGTGGTATACAAAGTTTTGAATGATTCTTTACACAAGTTTCTGAATGCCGTTCGTATGTTGGCCAGCCTGGCATATGCCGCTGAAGTTATCCTCTTGATATGGGCTGCAGAAGACAGGTCTGGCGTGATATCAACCCCCAAGTCTTGTAATTACCTAAGTGTAATTACCTAAGTGTAGTTACAGGATGAGAGCTACGCTCGTGGTGTCCCGTCTTCCCAGCACTCTTTGTCGTATAACGCTTTGAAACTACTGACAGTCATGTAGGTAGGTCATGTTGTGTGTGTGTGTGTGTGTGTGTGTGTGTGTGTGTGTGTGTGAGTGTGTACTTTTCTAGTTGTACTTACCTAGTTGTGGTTGCGGGGGTTGAGCTCTGGCTCTTTGGTCCCGCCTCTCAACTGTCAATCAACTAATGTACAGGTTCCTGAGCCTACTGGGCTCTATGATATCTACACTTAAAACTGTGTATGGAGTCAGCCTCCACCACATCACTTCCTAATGCATTCAATTTGTCTACTACTCTGACATTGAAAGATTCTTTCTAACGTCTCTATTGCTCATTTGGTCACTCAATTTCCACCTGTGTCACCCTAGTGCATGTGCCCCTTGTGTTAAATAGTCTGTCTTTATCTACCCTATCAATTTCTCTGAGAATCTTGTATGTGGTGATCATGTCCCCTCTAACTCTTCTGTCTCCCAGTGACGTGAGGTTTAATTCCCGTAGTCTCTCCTCGTAGCTCATACCCCTTCAGTTCGGGTACTGGTCTGGTAGCAAACTTTTGAGCCTTTTCAAGTTTAATTAATCTTATGCTTGACTAGATATGGACTCCATGCTGGAGCCGCATACTCCAGGATTGGTCTGACATATGTGGTATACAAAGTTCTAAAAGATTCTTTACACAAGTTTCTAAAGGCCGTTCTTATGTTAGCCAACCTGGCATATGCCGCTGATGTTATCCTCTTGATATGGACTTCAGGGGACAGGTCTGGCGTGATATCAACCCCCAGGTCTTTCTCTCTCTCTCTCTCTCTCTCTTTCTCTCTCTCTCTCTCTCTCTCTCTCTCTCTCTCTCTCTCTCTCTCTCTCTCTCTCTGACTATTGAAAATTTCATCTTTTTTTTTCCTAAATGATACCTTGTATCTGGTCTCCTGCTCCCTACACCTATCTTCATTACAGTTCATTTGCCAGGGTTAAACTCTAACAACCATTTGTTCGACCATTCCTGCAGCTTGTCCAGGTCTTCTTGAAGCCTCAAGCTGTCCTCCTCTGTCTTAATCCTTCTCATAATTTTGGCGTCGTCAGCAAAGATTGTGGAAGCAAATTCTTTTCGTAATTTTAAAACTATGTATGATAGGGAAATAGGACGAGAGTCATTGATGTAAACAACCGATGGTTCGAAAGTCGGGATCCAAGAGTCAATGCTCGATCCTGTAGACACAAATAGGTGAGTACACACACACGGGAGAAAAAGGAACCACATGGAGAGCTAAACTACTGGAGGTGGCAACAAAAAACTTTCTAAGCCAACATGTCAGGGAACCCACAAGAATGAGGGGTAACGATGAACCAGCGAAACTCGACCTAGTCTTCACTCTGAATGACTCGGACATAAGGGAAATTGACTTCGAGGTCCCAGTAGGAATGAGCGATCACAGTGTACTGACGTTTGAGTATCTGGTCGAAGAAGGGCCAAAGTACTCGAGAAAGGGAACTGAAAGCAAAAGGCTAGCATTACGCAAGTGAAATTACAAGGAGATAAGAAAATTCCTAATGGATATAACATGGGAATCAGAGCTAAGGAGAAAGACGGCCCAAGACATGATGGAATACATCACGCAGAAGTGCAAGGAGGCAGCAGAAAAGTTTATCCCGGCCCAAAATATAAAAAATTAAATGCAGATGAGAAACCCATGGTTTAATCAGAGATGTAAGCTAGCTAAGTAACACAGTAAAAGAGCATGGAGAAACTATAGAAATAACAGGACACTTGAGAGCAGAGAAGGTTTCCAGAGAGCCAGGAATGAATACCTCAGGGTGAGAAGAGAGGCAGAAGGGTAATATGAAAACGACATAGCAAGCAAGGCTAAGACCCAACCCAAATTGCTGTGCAGGAACATCAGGAGAAAGACAACAGTGAAGGAACAGGTAATGAAACTGAGGATAGGGGCAGATAGATTCACTACTAACGACAAAAAAGTGTGCGAGGAACTCAATATGAAATTCCAGGAAGTCTACACATTAGAGCAAGGAGAAGTTCCAGAGATAAGAGAAGGAATAATTAACCAGGCACCACTAGAGGAATTTGAGATTACCAGTGGAGATGTAAGGAAGCTTTTGCTAGAGTTGGATGTGACAAAGGCTATAGGCGCGGATGACATACCACCATGGATACTAAAGGAAGGAGCAGAAGCACTGTGCCTGCCACTCTCCATGGTGTATAACAAATCACTGGTAACAGGGGAATTGCCAGAAATTTGGAAGGCGGCAAACGTTGTCCCGATATACAAGAAGGGGGATAGACAGGAGGCACTGAACTACAGACTAGTGTCCCTAATTTGCATAACATGCAAGCTAATGGAGAAAATTGTGCGGAAAAAGCTAGTGGAGCATCTGGAGCGAAGGAACTTTGTGTCACAACACCAACATGGTTTCAGGGATGGCAAGTCATGCCTCACAGGATTAATTGAATTCTACGATCAGGCAACAGGAATCAGGCAAGAACGAGAGGGGTGAGCAGACTGCATATTTTTGAATTGCCAGAAAGCCTTTGACACAGTGCCACACCAGAGACTAGTGCACAAGCTGGAGATGCAGGCAGGAGTGAAAGGGAAGGTATTCCATTGGATAAGGGAGTACCTAAGTAACAGAAGGCAGCGAGTCACTGTGCGGGGTGAGGTATCAGATTGGCGAGACGTTACCAATGGGGTCCCGCAGGATTCAGTCCTTGGACCCATACTGTTTCTTATATATGTAAATGATTTTCCGGGTGGTATAGAATCATTCCTCTCATTGTTTGCTGATGATGCAAAAATTATGAGGAGGATGAAGACGGAGGAAGACAGTATGAGACTACAAGATGACCTAGACAGACTGCATGAATGGTCCAACAAATGGCTACTAAAGTTCAACCCGAGTAAATGTAAGGTAATGAAACTAAGCAGTGAAAACAGGAGGCCAGACACAAGATACAGAATAGGAGATGAAGTCCGTCATGAAACGGACAGATAGAATGATCTAAGAGTTGATATCACACCAAACCTGTCTCCTGAAGCCCACATCAAAAGAATAACATCTGCGGCGTATGCGAGGCTGGCTAACATCAGAACTGCCTTCAGGAACCTGTGTAAGAAATCATTCAGAACATTGTATACCACATATGCAAGACCAATCCCGGAGTATGCGGCCCCAGCATGGAACCCATACCTTGTCAAGCACAAGGCGAAGCCTGAAAAAGTTCAGAGGTATGCCGCTAGGCTAGTCCCAGAACTAAGAGGTATGAGTTACGAGGAAAGTCTGTGTGAAATGCACCTAACGACACTAGAAGACAGAAGAGTAAGGGGAGACATGATCACTACCTACAAAATTCTCTGAGGAATTGACAGGGTAGATAAAGATAAACTGTTTAACACAGGTGGTACACGAACAAGGGGACACAGGTGGAAACTGAGTACCCAAATGAGCCACAGGGACGTTAGAAAGAACTTTTTCAGTGTCAGAGTAGTTAACAGATGGAATGCATTATGCAGTGATGTGGTGGAGGCTGACTCCATTGCACAGTTTCAAATGTAGATATGATAGAGCCCAGTAGGCTCAGGAATCTGTACATCAATTGATTAACTGTTGAGAGGCGGGACCAAAGAGCCAGAGCTCAACCCCCGCAAGTACAATTAGGTGAGTACACACACACACACACACACACACACACTCACATGTATAAAATACTCAGGGAAATTGACAAAGTGGAAATAGATGAAATGTTCACGCGTAATAGTAACAGAACGAGGGGACATGGATGGAAGCTGGAAACTCAGATGAGTCACAGAGATGTTAGGAAGTTTTCTTTCAGCGTGAGAGTAGTGGAAAATGGAATGTACTTAAGGAACAGGTTGTGGAAGCAAATACTATTCATAATTTTAATACTAGAAATGATATGGAAATGGGACAGGAGTCATTGCTGTAAACAACTGATAGCTAGAAAGGCGGGATCCAAGAGTCAATGCTCGATCCTGCAAGCACAAATAGGTGAGTACAAATAGGTGAGTACACACACACTCACATCCCAGGAAGCAGCTCATATCAGTTGTCTAACTACCAAGTACCTATTTACTGCTAGGTGAACAGACACATCAGGTGAGTGAAACTCTGTCCATCATGTCTACACATGAATCTGTGTATGAAGACAGCCTCCACCACATCACTGCCTAATACATTCCATCTGTTAACTACTCTGACTCTGTAAAATTGATTTATAATGTCTATGGCTCATTTGGGTTCTTAGTTTCCACCTGTGTTCCCCTCAAAATTCAAATGTTTATTCAGGTAAAGTACATACATACAAGGGGTGATACAAATATTGATGAATTTAAAGATAGAGCTAGTACATACAATGCCTAAAGCCACTACTACGCAAAGCTTTTCGGGCAGGAAAAACACTAAAGACTAAAGACTAAAGACTAAAGACCCTTGTACGAGTACCACCCATGTTAAATAATCTATCTTTATCTACCCTGTCTATACTACTGAGAATTTTGAAGATGGTAATCATGTCTCTTCTAACTATTCTGTCTTTCATCGACGCGAAGTGCAATTCACACAGCCTTTCCTGGTAACTCATACCTCTTATTTCTGGCACTAGTCCAGTGGCATACCTTTGAACCTTCTCCAGGTTCTTTTGTGCTTGGGTATGGACTCCAGACCTGACCAGACCTAACACAGGTCAGCTCAGGTCTCATACTAAACACAAGAAAATTAAAGATTAATTCTCATAAAAAAAACAGGCTACGGGAAGGCTTATATTATAAGCTATGAGACAACCTTAATAATTGAAGGTTCCAGAGGCAACAAACCGCTGTCCAACTGGAATTTTATACTCCCCCTCCCCCCCCCTGGATAATACTTTGTACAGAGGAATTAGTGATCCACACCCACGTCACTGGAAATGTGAGCGTGGATCACTAATTTCACTAAATGATATGTTTATGTCCACAGTTGTATAGTTGATCCCTTCATGACAAGGGAGTGGCGAAGTACATGCAGGAGAAGTACAAAACTCCCGTTGGACAGCGGTTTGTTGCCTCTGGAACCTTTTCTTATTAAGGCCGTCTCATAGTTTATAATATGAGGCTGTCCGTAGCCTGTGTTTTTCCTGAGAATTAATCTTACATTTTCTTGTGTTTAGTTTGAGACCTGAGCTGACCTAACTTGTCCTAACCTAGCTTGACCTGGCCTAAGCTGACCTGACCTTATCTAACCTGACCTAGTCAAACCTAACTTGACCTGACCTAACCTAACGTGTCCCAACCTGACCTAACCAAACTTTAACGTAGTTTGACCTAATCCAGTGGTGTGTCACACTGCTACTGTGGGCGGCACCTACCAGTGGTGTGCCACACTGCCACTGTGGGCGGCACCTACCAGTGGTGTGCCACACTGCTACTGTGGGCGGCACCTACCACTGGTGTGTCACACTGCCACTGTGGGCGGCACCTACCAGTGGTGTGCCACACTGCCACTGTGGGCGGCACCTACCAGTGGTGTGCCACACTGCCACTGTGGGCGGCCCCTACCAGTGGTGTGCCACACTGCCACTGTGGGCGGCACCTACCAGTGGTGTGTCGCACTGCCACTGTGGGCGGCACCTACCAGTGGTGTGCCACACTGCTACTGTGGGCGGCACCTACCAGTGGTGTGCCACACTGCCACTGTGGGCGGCACCTACCAGTGGTGTGTCGCACTGCCACTGTGGGCGGCACCTACCAGTGGTGTGCCACACTGCCACTGTGGGCGGCACCTACCAGTGGTGTGTCGCACTGCCACTGTGGGCGGCACCTACCAGTGGTGTGCCACACTGCCACTGTGGGCGGCACCTACCAGTGGTGTGTCGCACTGCCACTGTGGGCGGCACCTACCAGTGGTGTGCCACACTGCCACTGTGGGCGGCACCTACCAGTGGTGTGCCACACTGCCACTGTGGGCGGCACCTACCAGTAGTGTGCCACACTGCCACTGTGGGCGGCACCTACCAGTGGTGTGCCACACTGCCACTGTGGGCGGCACCTACCAGTGGTGTGCCACACTACCACTGTGGGCGGCACCTACCAGTGGTGTGCCACACTACCACTGTGGGCGGCACCTACCAGTGGTGTGCCACACTGCTACTGTGGGCGGCACCTACCCAACACTCACTATCGCTACACTTTGGAACATGATATTATTTCTCTTGTATTTAATTAATATATTTCCGACCTACGAGCAAGGATTTCGCGTCTGTAGTGATCAATTGCTTCCTCCCATTCGGAGGACAGAGTGCCCTCCTCCAGAGCGCTGGAACTGAGGTCTCCAAAGGATTCCAGCGCCCCGGTGTAGTCCCCGAGGCCTTAAATCCCCCACACATTGTAATGCCGGGTGGTGGTGGTGGTGTGAGCCTTCAGTGCCGCCCCCTTGTTGCCTCACGCAGTATGTCACTCGCAGCTCCTGCAGAGTGATGTATAGAGGAACTCTAGAGCACTCCCTCAGATTGCAAGTGCAGCAGAGTGCGCCACAGAGCTTTATCATCTGCTGGATGTGGAAACTGTGTCTGTGATGTAAAGTCAGGAGCCGGGAATATAAGTAATCTGGAGAAAATTTGCATTGGCAATTTGTTAAGTTTGCGGCCAATGGATCAACTTCCCTGTGAGGATGGTACGTTGGTAGCCCACACAGGGTGGTTCAAGAATATTTTGCATAAGTACGTGAGTGAGGAATACATGCATTTAATTAGCAATAACCATGTGCATGGCCCAACGTAACTGATGAAGTTCTCCTGAACTTTTATGTTATGTGATTTGTTCTGAGAACATGGTGGGTGGTTCTGTTATTTGGGTAGGACAGTAACCTAACCTAACCACCAAATCATGGACATTTCATTCACGTGAACATTCGGAACCTTGAACCGCCGCCCATATAGAGAGCAGCCATCAGTTCAGCCTACTCTGCCGTCCCACCCCAAGTCCTTCTCCTGATCTCTTACAAGGGCTGTAGAGATGTAATGGCTTTGCGGTTTCTCCTGATAGTTTCCTTCCTATCTGCCTACTGAGGCACCAACACCGCCTTAAAGGAAGGATTTAAGGCGGTGTATGACGACATACTGAAAACTCACACCCCAGAAGTGACTAGAACCCATACTGCCAGGAGCATTCTGCGGGCGTACAGCATCCCTTAACCGCTCTACCAACACGACCGGACAAAAGAGGATGGTAGCCGAGGCTATTTCTATCCCCCCGCCGGCACTCGGTTGGTAATCTTGGGCATGGTATTTTATCAAATCACCTCATTCTTTGGGGCACACATGAGGAATACAAATGCGAACAAGCCTGAATGGTCCCCAGGACTATATGCAACTGAAAACTCACACCCCAGAAGTGACTCGAACCCATACTGCCAGGAGCACTCTGCTAGAGTACAGGATCCCTTAACCGCTCGACCAACATGACTGGACAAAAGAGGATGGTAGCCGAGGCTATTTCCATCCCTCCGCCGGCACTCGGTTGGTAATCATGGGCATGGTATTTTATCAAATCACCTCATTCTTACGTCGACCGTGCTGAGAGCACGGTCGACATAAGCGTTGACAACACTCCTCTTGTACCTGTCTGGGCAGTCACTGTTGGCATTGAGGCACATTGCTATGTTTGTTTCCTTAGCAGTGTGAACACCTCCGCTCCTTTCCATGACTGTTACGTCTAGAAAGGGCAGCTTCCCATCCTTCTCCATCTCATAAGTGAAAATCAACACAGAATTCTGCTCGAATGCCTCCTTCAGCTCCTGCAGACGTGTGACATCAGGTACCTGGGTAAAAATGTCGTCAACATACCTGCATTATTGGCAGGTTTCAAGTTCATGTCAAATAAAACCGTCTGTTCGATGGTACCAATATAGAAGTTTTCAAACAGGACGCCTAGGGGAGAACCCATGGCGACCCCAGCTACTTGCTTATATATATGCCCATCAGGGCTCAAGAAGGGTGCCTCTTTAGTACAAGCTTGGAGTAGTTTCCTTCAGAATGTTTTCTGGTATGTCAAGAGGAGTACAGACCGGATCACGATACACTCTGTCCGCTGTCATCCTAATTGTTTCATCCACAGGTACGTTGGTAAACAGTGATTCTACGTCCAACGAGGCTCTTATCCCTGTGGCCCGTGTTCCCCGCAGTAAGTCAACAAATTCCTTTGGAGACTTCAGGCTGAAAGCACAAGGTACATAAGGAGTCAGCAAGCCATTGAGTCGCTTCGCCAGTCTGTACGTGGGTGTGGGTATCTGGCTGATGATTGGCCGAAGTGGGTTTCCAGGCTTGCGTGTCTTGACATTTCCATACGCATACCCAGGTTTGTATTCCCAATAATCTTTGGCAGGTGGAGTCCGGATTTCTTGGCGTTCACGGTTTCGATCAGTCTGTTGACCGTTGCTTTCAATTCGGCTGTAGTGTCCTTCGTTACCCTTTGGAATTTAGTTTGGCCAGAGAGAATGAGGTTCATTTTCGCCAGATATTCGTCTTTTTTAAAAATGACATATATTGGCGACTTGTCACCTCTCCTGACGACTATCTCCTTGTTCTCACGAAGGCTCTTAGCTGCCGCTTTGAGCTCGGGGGACAGTATGGTGCTTCTGTAGTTGCCTCGAATCTTTCCTCCTTCTGCAATAAGTTCTGCTTGTAAGGTGTCTTTGGAGGTGACTTTCCTTTGTGTCTCGAGGTCGAATATGTCGTCCAACAGGATCTCCAACTCCACTTTCCGAGCCATCTCACTTGGTCTGGACATAACGTGACAGTTTATACCCAGATTTGGGAGAGTGACTTGGTCCTCAGTGAGGTTGATTCCAGCAAGGTTCAGGAAGCCATCTCTTGGTCGTGCAATCGCCATAGGTCCTCCATATAATGTTGTTAGTTTCTTGATTATCCTGGTTTCGGTGCTGTGGTGGTGTCGATCTGTGAGGATGTCGAGGTGTTGCTCGATACGAGTACGGAGGTTTTCGTCGATGTTGCTGTTTCTCCATTGGTTTGTAGCGTTACGTAGTTGCGTTTTGTTGTCTTTGATTTCATTTTCTGCCATATGTATCTGATTACGAATCAGATCTTGGCGATATTTTATCGTGAAGGCTTGATTTCTTGCTGCTGGGTCGTGCGTTTTAATATTAGTATATTTTGGTAGCAGCCTTTCTTGTAAACATATGTTGTTACATATGACCGAAAAAGTAAGATTAATAATTCTAACACGAATTTTCTCAATATTTCTTATTTTCTTTTTACTGTCGATGGTAATTGAAAAATCAGTTCTCCAAAATTGTGGAGACCAAGTGATGATGGTGGTAGTGGTGAAAGGCCATGTGGTGATGGTGGTAGTGGTGAAAGGCCATGTGGTGATGGTGGTAGTGGTGACAGGCCATGTGGTGATGGTGGTAGTGGTGAAAGGCCATGTGGTGATGGTGGTAGTGGTGAAAGGCCATGTGGTGATGGTGGTAGTGGTGAAAGGCCATGTGGTGATGGTGGTAGTGGTGACAGGCCATGTGATGATGGTGGTAGTGGTGAAAGGCCATGTGGTGATGGTGGTAGTGGTGAAAGGCCATGTGGTGATGGTGGTAGTGGTGAAAGGCCATGTGGTGATGGTGGTAGTTGTGAAAGGCCATGTGGTGATGGTGGTAGTGGTGACAGGCCATGTGGTGGTGGTGGTAGTGGTGACAGGCCATGTGGTGATGGTGGTAGTGGTGACAGGCCATGTGGTGATGGTGGTAGTGGTGACAGGCCATGTGGTGATGGTGGCAGTGGTGGCAGGCCATGTGGTGATGGTGGCAGGACATGTGATGATGGTGGTAGTGGTGACAGGACATGTGGTGATAGTGGTGGCAGGACATGTGGTGATAGTGGTGGCAGACCATGTGGTGATGGTGGTAGTGGTGGCAGGACATGTGGTGATGGTGGCAGTGGTGACAGGCCATGTGGTGATGGTGGTAGTGGTGGCAGGACATGTGGTGATGGTGGCAGTGGTGACAGGCCATGTGGTGATGGTGGCAGTGGTGGCAGGTCATGTGATGATGGTGGTAGTGGTGGCAGGACATGTAGTGATGGTGGTAGTGGTGGCATGACATGTGATGGTGGTAGTGGTGGCAGGCCATGTGGTAGTGGTGGCAGGACATGTGGTAGTGGTGGCAGGCCATGTGGTGATGGTGGTAGTGGTGGCAGGACATGTGGTGATGGTGGTAGTGGTGGCAGGCCATGTGGTAGTGGTGGCAGGACATGTGGTAGTGGTGGCAGGACATGTGGTAGTGGTGGCAGGACATGTGGTGATGGTGGTAGTGGTGGCAGGCCATGTGGTAGTGGTGGCAGGACATGTGGTAGTGGTGGCAGGACATGTGGTGATGGTGGTAGTGGTGGCAGGACATGTGGTGATGGTGGTAGTGGTGGCAGGACATGTGGTGATGGTGGCAGTGGTGGCAGGACATGTGGTGATGGTGGCAGTGGTGGCAGGACATGTGGTGATGGTGGTAGTGGTGGCAGGACAGTTCAGTCTCATAAACATCATTAAAGTGTATTTTACTTTGTGGCTGTGTTTCTTTGTCAAGACGAGGCCTTCCGTCATCCAACACTGTTCTTGTTTTGTTTGCTTATCATCATTTTTGTTTATTTATGTTTTGTTTCGTTCACGCCTCTCTCTCTCTCTCTCTCTCTCTCTCTCTCTCTCTCTCTCTCTCTCTCTCTCTCTCTCTCTCTCTCTCTCTCTCTCTCTCTCTCTCTCTCTTAGTCTCTCTGGAGAGAGAGAGTGAGAGACAATGGGAGTCGAGAACCCAAGAGCAGGCTCCTGGACTGCACACTGGAGGGAGGCCAGGAGTGAGGGAGGAGAGAGGCGGGTAAGGACCCGAGGAGAGGGAGGAGGTGCTGGCCACTGACCCCCGCGCCCCTGGTCCTCACCGTGTATGCTGGCTGGGTCGGGCGGCAGAAGATAAGCCCGGCTTCACGGAGATAACCTCCTCATCACCTCCACGCTGGACGCCTTTCCTGAATGGGAAATTTTCTTTACTGACCATGTTGTTGTTGCTGCTGCGGCTGTTGAGAGGCGATTTGTGTAGTTAGGTTGGGTGATGGCTTTTAGAAGGTGATATAGCTACCATGACCAACACTGTCACGTGCTACCATGACCAACACTGTCACGTGCTACCATGACCAACAATGTCACGTGCCACCATGACCAACATAGTCACGTGCCACCATGACCGGACATTTGTGGCACGTGACAACGTCTATCTGTAAATACATGTCCCCTTGCCGACTGATGAAAGGGGCGTCCTCTGTACATGCCTCGAGAAGACTCTTCAAGTGTGGCTCGGGTAGGTCTAATTTGGGGGTGCTCTCGTCTCTGTATACTGTGTCCAGTATCATTCCTATGGTTGTGTCGACCGGGACGTTGGTAAATAGGGATTCGACGCCCAGGGAAGCAATAATTCCTTCGGATCTACTCAACAACTCAACAGTAGTTTGGATTATCTCGGGAATCTGAATCTGAAAAACCACAACCACTCTCCCTCTCCCACAGGTAACCACAACCACTCTCCCGCTCCCACAGGTAACTACAACCACTCTCCCTCTCCCACAGGTAACCACAACCACTCTCCCTCTCCCACAGGTAACCACAATCACTCTCCCTCTCCCACAGGTAACCACAACCACTCTCCCTCCCCCACAGGTAACCACAACCACTCTCCCTCTCCCACAGGTAACTACAACCACTCTCCCTCTCCCACAGGTAACCACAACCACTCTCCCTCCCCCACAGGTAACTACAACCACTCTCCCTCTCCCACAGGTAACCACAACCACTCTCCCTCCCCCACAGGTAACTACAACCACTCTCCCTCTCCCACAGGTAACCACAACCACTCTCCCTTTCCCACAGGTAACTACAACCACTCTCCCTCCCCCACAGGTAACTACAACCACTCTCCCTCCCCCACAGGTAACCACAACCACTCTCCCTCCCCCACAGGTAACCACAACCACTCTCCCTCCCCCACAGGTAACCACAACCACTCTCCCTCTCCCACAGGTAACCACAACCACTCTCCCTCCCCCACAGGTAACCACAACCACTCTCCCTCCCCCACAGGTAACCACAACCACTCTCCCTCCCCCACAGGTAACCACAACCACTCTCCCTCCCCCACAGGTAACTTCACGTGTCTGGAGATCGTGTTCACCTTCAAGCGTCGTCTGGGCTACTACCTCTTCCACACCTACATCCCCACCTGCCTCATCGTCATCATGTCCTGGATCAGCTTCTGGATCCGACCGGAGGCGGTGCCGGCCAGAGTGACGCTGGGTGTCACCTCTCTCCTCACGCTGTCAACCCAACACGCCAACTCCCAGAAGTCCCTCCCGCCCGTCTCCTACATCAAGGTGCCACACTCTGTCTCACCGTCCTGGGTCCTGCTATTGAGCACACACTTCTGCGCTAGTTAACAGGGAAGGGGGAGGGTGAGGACGTCTCTCAGAAATACTGAACTCTAAACATGGGTGATATTCATGAACCATGGTGCTATTTTAAAGCCTTGTAGACTGTCTTACACCAGGGGATTATCCTGTGTACCTGTCTTAGATAAGGGGATTATTCTGTGTGAACCAGATTAAGACCAAGGGGATTATCCTGTGTGTACCAGACTTAGACCAAGGGGATTATCCTGTGTGTACCAGACTTAGGCCAAGGGGATTATCCTGTGTGTACCAGACTTAGACCAAGGGGATTATCCTGTGTGTACCAGACTTAGACCAAGGGGATTATCCTGTGTGTACCAGACTTAGACCAAGGGGATTATCCTGTGTGTACCAGACTTAGACCAAGGGGATTATCCTGTGTGTAAAAGACTTAGACCAAGGGGATTATCCTGTCTGTACCAGACTTAGACCAAGGGGATTATCCTGTGTGTACCAGACTTAGACCAAGGGGATTATCCTGTGTGTACCAGACTTAGACCAAGGGGATTATCCTGTGTGTACCAGACTTAGGCCAAGGGGATTATCCTGTGTGTACCAGACTTAGACCAAGGGGATTATCCTGTGTGTACCAGACTTAGACCAGGGGATTATCCTGTGTGTACCAGACTTAGACCAGGGGATTATCCTGTGTGTACCAGACTTAGACCAAGGGATTATCCTGTGATTAATCTGAAAATAGAATGATCTACAAGAGCAGGTTGTAGAAGCAAGCTCAATTCATAATTTAAAAAGTAGATTGATAGAGAAATAGGCCTGAAATCATTGCAATAGGCAATCTGGCTGCTAGAAAGGCGGGGGTTCTAAAGCTCATGCTCGATCGAAGCTACTTTATCCCTTTGAGATGTATTTTTTCTTGTCTCAATAAACATAGTCAAATACGAACAAAATTACAGTAAATAACTAAGAGACTAGATGTGAAAATATCCTTTTTCCCTATACATTTCTTAGCCCCACTTTGGGCACCAGATGTGAAATAACCAATTTTCTCACACAAGTCTAGCACTGCGCTGGACACCACATGTGAGATTTCTGGTTATTGGGATGTGAATTCGATTGTTTACCTTCGATAAACAATTGAATACATTCCTGAGGCGAGAGCAATATGCCAAAGGTCTAAGTATTTTAGGTAGAGATGAAGGCCAGAACGGTTTTAAATTCCACAAGCAAAACCGGACCTTCCACACTTAGGTCGTTCTCTCTGCAACTTGCTTGCAAAAAAATCTTACAGGTAGCGGATGGGTTCTCACACCGAATTCATTCAGTGCTTAAGGCTCTGGGCTGGACCCCGAGCCAACTCAAATCAATGACAATATCAAGTAGCAAGTGATGTTATATGGGGACAGTACTGCAGAATGAGGAATAACATCAAAAGCACGTGTAACAAAATAAATTAATTTATTCAACAACTTACTTAATAATACACAGTGACCCACTTTACGTTACTCAAGAATGTCACCTCAACTACTGTTAAAACACAACCGTGCAGCAGGAATCCGTTCCCAGCACTCTCACAGGTGTCATAGACATAAACGCCTCGACCCACTGGACAGATCATGAACACATGAACAAAAGTAAACTAACTGAACACTTTGTGAACACTCTTGGCAATTACTGCACTCGCCACTAGTAGTAGGGATGAAGCCTCAGTGAGGAATAGAACTTTTTGAACCATTCTTCACTAAGGCTTCAGAATTTTCAGGTAAATTTCCTAATTGTTGCAAAAGCTTCAGGGGTGCAAGGTAAAATTTCCTATTTCCCGTTAAGTTCTTAAAGGTTTCTTATGGGGGAAATTCGAGGCAAAATTGACTCATTTGGTGTTAAAGGTTTCTTATGGAGGAAATTCAAATTTTGTTCAGAGTTTGGTTTAGGAAAATATTTCAGAGTTCATATGATTATAGAAGTTTATTTAAGAGTGTAAAAACAAAAAAATTTCAAAAGACCATTTTCAGAGAATATTGTCATAGAAGTTTTGCTAAGGAAAATAGACATCTTAGCAATAAGTCTTGTATCCAGTTTTAGCTATTTCGCCTGTAAAAGACCGAAAATTATTCAGAGACCATTTGAAGACCGAAATTGACCGGAATGTGACAGAGACCTTTTTTAGACCAAAATTTGACAGAGTCCAGTTGAAGACCGATTTTCATCAGAGTCCAGTAGAAGACAGAAATTTGACAGAGACCAGTTAAAGACCGAAATTTGACAGAGCAATACGACCAAGTTTATAAGTATACTGCATTAGTAGGTAAGTTTACCACGTTTATAAGTATAGTTTTGCTACTAATAAGCCAATTTTAGCCTAATTTTATACAGTCATATTTCAGACGTAGTAAATCAAATCAAATCAGTAAGCAATGTCTAGCTCCTTTCCCCCGCCTTACTTTATCCCCATAAACTCTTTACTAACAGTCTAATTCCCCTGAAATTTAAAACCATCATATTTAGTACATAATAAATAGATCAAAGCAGTATATCAAACTCTAGCTCCTGTCCCCGCCTTAACCCCCTCGCGTATCTTCGTTAATACCTGAACAATTTCCCTAAAATTTAAACACACTGTATTTCAAACACAGTAAATAAGATCAAGTCAGTTACCGAGTTCTAGCTCCCGTCCCCCACCTTAGTTCCTTCATGTATATTCTTTAGTACCTGGCCAATTTTCTCAAAATTTATAGCAGATATATTTTTAACTGAGAAAGTAAAGAAAATAGAGTTGCCGAACTCTAGCTCATGTTCCCTGCCTTAGTTCACTCCTGTAAATAAATTATTATCTGACCAAATCCCCCTGAAATTTAAGACTATTATATTTCCAACATAAAAAAATAAGATCATGTCAGTAACCATGCTTCAGCTCTTGTCCTCTGCCTTAGTTCATCAAATTTAATTATTTCAGACCATGACGCTCTCCAATCTATCCGCTTTATCAAAATAAATATATCCTCTCCTTCAATATACTTGTTTGCATGGCAATAAAAATCACACATTCATATTGCACCTTACCTTCAATACCCTTTGTTTACTCAGCTATGTAAATAGTCATTCACAGGATAATAAAAATCACACGATCATATCATATCCTACTTCTTCCTCCTTATCTCCCCCCCCCCCTAAACCCCCAATCCCCTGCACTCATTCGCTCTTACCCCTTGCTCCCCCTCCCCCCCCCCCTTGCCCCTCATATATCCCCCTCCACACTTTACTCCTTCCATTCCCTCCCCCTCTCCTCCATTCCCTCACCCCCATCCTCTCTCTTATCTCCATCACCCCTTATCTTTCCCCTCTCCCTTACCCCCCTACTCATGCGCATCTTACCTATTCCCCAACTTCACCTAAACCTCTATCCCTCCCCAGAATTTAAAGAGATATAGCTTGAATACTCATTATTCATGTTCACTCCATGTTCTGCAAATGTTTACCGCATGTTCTCGTAACAACTTTTTTACTCACTATTCATGTTGTCTGCACGTTCAAATCATATTTTTCACCTGGTTTTTACATTATCTCCATGTTCTTTGTCATATTCATGTTCTCTGTTCTCTATTCCCCGCATGTTCTCTGTGTTCATCACCTTCTCTTAAAAGTTTTCTGCAATCTTTGTCATATTCTCCATATTTTCAGAATGTTCTTCATAAGTTCATTGTTCACTCATTGTATTCTCTATGTTCTTTATCGATTTTTCAAGTTCTCTGTAAGTTCAAATTCCCACACATGTTCACTGTGTTCATCACCTTCTCTTACATTTTTCTGTGTTCCTTCTCATGTTCCCCGAATGTTCACTGCATTCATTGCATTCTCTTTCATGTTCTTTAAAATCAAATGTACCAAGACATTCTTTTCTTAACGTTCAATACAAATTTACCCAGATAAACTTTTCTTGTCATTTTGTAACTAAAATTATTCGTGAATCAACTAAAAATAGTCAGGATTAACTGACTATTAATTAACTGATTAAATATGATTAACTGATTAACTAATAGAAGTAAAAGAAGGAAGGTTAAGTGGGATGGAGAATTTGGGTAAAAATATACAAGCAGGATAAACAAAACTATATCTGACAGGTTTGGTTCATATCTAATATATCTAATATATTCAATAAATACATCAAAACACCATAAACAAATAAACTATATCTGAAAGGTTAGGTTAAGGTCAAAGAATTAGAACAAATTATATCCAACACAATGCATACACTAAGATCAGAAGAGATTGGGATAAGGAGTGAAATGTATAAGAGAATAAAGCTAATTAAAGATTAGGTAAGGGAGGTTAGGTAGCTAAGGGTACATAAGCTATGATACGTTGAACGCAGTTGAACGCAGTAAACATTCGGGGAATATGAAAAAGAACACAGAAAACATGTAAGAGAAGGTGATGAACACAGTGAACATGTGGGGAATATGAACTTACAAAGAACATGAAAATATGATAAAGAACATAGTGAATACAAAGAGTGAACAATGAACTTATGAAAAACATTCTGAAAACGTGGAGAATATGACAAAGATCACAGAAAAACATGTAAGAGAAGGTGATGAACACAGCGAACATGCAGGGAATATGAACTTCCAGAGAACATGAATATGACAAAGAACATGTAGAAACAGATGAAAAATATGATTTGAACGTACAGACAACATGAGTAGTGAATATAAAATTTGTACAGAGAACATGCAATGAACATTTGCAGAACATGGAGTGAATATGAATAATGAGTATACAATCTGTATTTAAATTCTGGGGAGGGAGGGAGGTTTGGGTGAAGTTGGGGAATAGGTAAGATGCGCGTGAGTAGGGGGGTAAGGGAGGGGGAACTAGGGGTAAGAAGGAGATAAGTGAGCAAATGGGCATGGGGAATTGGGGTTTCAGGGGGGGTAGGGGGAAGATAAAAAGGAAGGTGGGTAGAAGAGATAAGGTGCAATATGGCCGTGTGATTTGTATTACCATGTGAATGACTATTTACATAGCTGTGTAAACAAAGCGTATTGGAGGCAAGGTGTGATATGACTTATTTTAATTACCATGTAAACAAGCATATTGAAGGAGAGGATATGTTTACATTGATAAAGGTGATAGACTGGAGAGCATCTTGTTCTGAAATAATTAAGTTTCATGAACTAAGGCAGAGGACAAGATCTGGAGCACGATTACTGAATTGATCTTATATTACAATGTTAGAAATATAGCAGTCTTAAATTTCAGGGGGAATTGGTCTGATGATAATTAACTTACAGGAGCGAACTAAGGCAGGGGACATGAGCTAGAGTTCAGTAACTCTATTTTCTTTACTTACTCAGTTAGAAGAATATCTGCTTTAAATTTCGGGAAAATTGGGCTGGTACTAAAGAAGATATGAGAGGGAACTAAGGTGGGGGACGGGAGCTAGAACTCGGTAACTGACTTGGTCTTATTTACTGTGTCTGAAATACAGCGGGTTTAATTTTAGGGAAATTGTTCCGATATTAACGAAGATATGAAAGGGGGGTTAAGGCGGGGACAGGAGCTAGAGTTTGGTATATTGCTTTGGTCTAATTGTTATGTACAAAATATAGGGAGGTCTTAAATTTCAGGGGATTGGATTGTTAATAAAGATGTTATGGGGGTAAAGTCAGGCGGGGAACAGGAGCTAAAACTTGTTTACTGACTACATCTGAAATATGACAATTTTAAATTATGCTAAAATTGGGTTATTAGTAGCGAACCTATACTTATCAACGCGGTGGTCTCTGATTAATTTTGGTTTCAAATTGGACTCTGTCAAATTTTGGTCTACAACTGAACTAATTTTCAGTCTTTTGCTGGGCTTTGACGAATTTTGGTCTTTAACTGGTATCTGTCAAATTTCGGTCTTTAACTGGACTCTAAATATTTTTGGGCACAAACTGGTCTCTCAAATTCTGGTCATTTTTGGTCTAAAAATGGTCTCTGTCAAATTCTGGTCAAATTTCGGTCTTCAAATGGTCTCTGAATAATTTTCGGTCTTTGTTACGGGCCACTATGGATCAGTAACCGGGTTCTTGATGGATTAACCTCGTTTATAGTATCAGACCCCAAGTTTGTAGTATGCTTTCAAGAAATGGTTGTATAGTGCATTAAAACATAAGGGGGGATAAACAATACAATTTTCCCTTCACCAATATATTTACCTTCACCGTAAAAATATAATAAAATAGAGTATTTCTACACATATTTACAGTGATGTCACTTTCACACAGGACACCAGAAGCGCTCACATACAGTGTTCGCCAACCCCAGTGTTTTCACCCCCCAGTACTTCGTCCACTCGTACTGGAAAACACTGGCGAGTTTACCTTTTACATAGGCCAGCCCACTGACACAGTATCACGAGGTGCCTATCCCCCCACTATTGCTCTCCAGCCGCTCGCTGGCAGAGGACCTCAGCCACACGCTGATCGGGGTCACAAAACAACCATATACAGGGGTAGCAAACCCCTGGCAGAAGTCTCTAGCGACCGGCTAGCAGCACTGCACTATAGGCACCTCATTGTCGTCCGTTACTCTCCTAAGCCAATCCCGGGATGAGCTGTTCTTCACTAACACTGTGTAAGTCAGCAGCTAACACACTGCTCAGATCTGTGGCGACTTACTCTTCTTCTAAGACCAAGATGAGAGTACGTGTACTGCCCAAGGTAAGCTGCCCTCTTCAGTACGACTGCCTCCACATATCATCTCTGTGGACATGAAACGTCAGCAGTTAAATGGACGGTACACTGGGGAAACCTGGAGGTAACACTCACCGGGGAGTTGATATTATGCTCATAGCACAACCTAGGTGGCATTGATCTTGATCCGCCACCTCACCAGAGACATCCACGCCGAACGCACATTCTGATGAAGGCAGGAAACCAGAGCCATTTGTCGCCGTCACGCCACCACCAATAGATGGCGTTGTCCACGAAGCGTCCAATATCAGGGGAGTTTGAGTGCTATCTCATAGATGGCGCTGGAATTGTCACCCGACACTCGGACGATGGTGACGAGACCGTAACAGTCTTTTACAGGTGATATAGCCGTAAATTGATATAAAACTTACTGCTAAGATGTCTATTTTCCTTATGAAAACTTCTATGACAATATTCTCCAAAAATGGTCTTTTGAAATATTTTCGGTCTTACACTCTTAAATAAACTTTTATGATCATTTGAACTCTGAAATATTTTCCTAAACTGAACTCTGAAAAAAATTGAATTTCCTCTATAAGAAACCTTTAACATTAAATGAGTCAGTTTTGCCTCGAATTTTCACCATAAGAAACCTTTAACATCAAATGAGTCAATTTTGCCTCAAATTTTCCCCATAAGAAACCTTTAACACCAAATAAGTAAATTTTCCCTCAAATTTCCTCCATAAGAAACCTTTAAGAACTCAGCGGGAATTGGGACCATGAATTTGCCCCGTAAGAAACCTTTAAGAACTTAGCGGGAAATGGGAAATTTTACCTTGCACCCCTGAAGCTTTTGCAACAATTGGGAAATTTACCTGGAAACCCTGAAGCCTTAGTGAGGAATGGCCTCAAAAAATTTTATTCCTCGCTGGGGCTTCATCCCTACTACTGCCAGTGACAGTACCAAAACACTTCACCAACACAGCAAATTAATACATGTAAATGCATACAAAAGAACACTGTCGCTCTGAAAGTCAACAATCAATTAGTTTACGTTAATCCACTTCTCTGTCACTCCAACAGTTAACAAGCAATTAGTTGCATTAATTATGCTGTCACACAGACAGTCAACAATCAATGATAATCACCACTTCATTAATCATAATAATTATACAATACTACTTATCGCTTATCACACAGATGAAATAATAACAAGATGTCATTTCGACAAAACAACACAACACGATTATCACACAATACTAATATAATATTAATATAATTACACCACATTACGTGTGTGTCACCAAGACGACCGCAGTAATTAATCTCTCAACACTTCCTGTAACACATTTTAAGCAATCCTATCTCGACTGTGTTATATAATATTGTTCACACACACACGTTGGGCGCTGGTAGCTGAATGAACAGCACACTGGGCACGTAATCCTGTGGATCGGGGTTCGATTCCCGGCGCCGGCAGAGACAAATAGGCAGAGTTTTTTTCACCCTGATGCCCCTGTTACCTATCAGTAAATAGCCACCTGGGAGTTAAACAGCTGTTACAGGGCTGCTTCCTGGGTGTGTGTGTGTGGAAAAAAAATTACTTAATAGTTAGCAACAGTTGACCGATTGACAGTTGATAGGCAGGCCGAAAGAGCAGAGCTCAACCCCGGCAAGCACAACTAGGTGAATATACGTCGTTAGTCACTCACTAGTAATTCGACAAATTAGAGATGTGTCACTTCTCAATACGTTTGACAGGTTAACACTTCCACAATCTCATTTGATCCCAAGGCACAGAAAGCTCGTTGCGAGATATTCTCTGATCGATACAAAGATTGGGTGATTACTGTTCACCAAAATTAATATGTACACAACACTTTAAATAACCCGGGTCTTGTACTCACATTCAATCACACCAGTCACGCTCATTCTCTGCTGTCGCTGATGATTCAGGTGGCAGGTAGACTGTAGATTTTTAGCGAGGAAACCCAACAATGTATCCTTTAATGTTGGATAAAGTTCCACCTCAAGCTTTCCGAAAGACATGAAAAATCCGTGAGTTCGGTGTTGAACTATGCGAGCTGGTCAATCACTGTGACACGACCACCAATGGCTCTAGCGTAAATTACTACCCTCGCTCAATAGTCTTTTAGAATGATGTACAATAAACCCCACTTCTTGACACATGATGTAGCGTGCCCCATACAAGCCCCACACTTCCCGTTTTCTGTGTCATGCGGTTCAAATCAAAATCAAATCAAATGTTTATTTAGGTAAGGTACATACATACAAGAGATTGTACAAAGAGTGATGGATTAATAGATAGGGCTAGTACACACAATGCCTAAAGCCACTATTATGCAAAGCGTTTCAGGCATGAAAAACTTAAATGACTAAAGCTTAATACTAATTGAGCATAAAGAATAAAATGAGTATAGAACAAAATAAAAAAAGAGATAAAAAGGAGGAACATGGCTGAAAAAGCAGTACAAATACAATTCGGTCGACAAACAGCGTCATTTAAAAATACAGACATTGGTTGACAATAGAGGGGTAAGGTAGGTTACAGGGAATTTATTAGGTATTGCTTCGTTTTTATCTTAAACTGGTTGAGAGAGGTACAGTCTTTAACATGGTTGGGAAGGTCATTCCACATTCTGGGTCCCTTGATTTGTAGATCATTTCTAGTTTGATTAAGTCGTACTCTTGGGATATCAAAACTGTATTTGTTTCTGGTGTGGTGCTCATGGGTTCTGTTACAACCTTCTATGAAGCTTTTGAGGTCAGGATTGGCATTACAGTTCAGCGTTTTATATATGTATAATACACATGAGAGAATGTGCAGTGACTTAATATCTAACATATTCAGAGATTTGAGTAGGGGTACCGAGTGATGTCTGGGGCCAGAGTTGGATATTGTCCTAATAGCAGCTTTGGGTTGAGTAATTGGAGGACGTAGATGATTTTGGGTAGTAGAACCCCAAGCACAAATACCATAGTTGAGATATGGATAGATAAGGGAGTAATAGAGATTCACCAGGGCAGAGCGATGTACATAATATCTTATGAACACATGCATGAACAAAACACACACACACCTCGGGCGAGAGAGGTACTCCTCACCCACCTCTCATCCCCTCCATAGCGAAACAACACTGGTTTGCTAGCCCCAAAAGCTTTTCACACTTCTGGGATATTTCACACTTGATTGTCCCTGAAGATGCTTCACTGGTGGATGGACAATCACTTCCTCTCACACTCACACGTTGACAATGAGTCTTACCACTTTGAATTACCTACGGGCGCACGTGGTCTACCGTCTTGTTCTCCTTATCGGTTTAGCCCAACCACTTGGGGTGGACGGTAGAACGACGGTCTCGCTTCATGCAGGTCGGTGTTCAATCCCCGACCGTCTAAGTGGTTGGGGGCCACCATTCCTTCCCCCGTCCCATCCCAAATTCTTATCCTGACCACTTGCAAGTGTTATATAGTCGTAATGGCTTGGTACTTTCCCTTCCCTTCCTTATCGGTTTACTCAACAATTTCCTCTGAAATTGCATCATTTAGTGATTTCACATTACTACACCTTGCGTACGACACGCGTGCTCTGGCTGGTCCTTTAACCCTCGTTGCGTCGTGATTCCCGTATCTTTCTGATGTAAATACATTACAGGTGTCTCTTGACACCTGTAATGCCCCAGTGATTCGGATCTGGTGTATTACTGGTGTTAGAGTAAACTGATACTCTAGGACTTCGGACAAAAAGACTGGTCTTTGAGCTCGTAAGATAGTCATCTTCCCCTTAAGTGGCCCTTTCCCGAATGACGATACTTGTTACCTCATGGACCCTCCAAAATGTTGTGACGTCATCACCTGTTGACCAATCAGAGGCTCTAGGCCTTCCTGCCTTTCCTGTGACCTCCTATGAGTGGTAGCGGCATCTTGTGATGTCATGCCTAGTTTCACCACGTCCAGATAGAGTGGGACACTGTTTCCGAGGGGAAAAGGAGGGTTTGTGGTCACCAAACAAACCGTTATTGTCAGGGGAGGACTTTCTCTTACACCCCCCCCCTCCCCCCACCACCACACTCTGTAGCACGATTTTCTCCATATGGGTCCTTCAGGCTTGACCTGTTGGTTATTGCGACTCATTGCACCAGATGGCCAGATCACAACTGATGACCCCTTTTGACTCTTCTCGTAGAGATGAGTCCAATGACATCCAACTTAATACAGTGGACATCAGCTAACGAAGTTTGATCTTGCAAGCATTAATACAAGCAATAAATTTGAGCTATGAGAGTGTCAACTCTCACACTAGATTACTGACGAAGAGCAAAGAACATACAACAATTGACAAGGAAATTTGTGAGAAGCTTAGTGACAGTTTCCATCATGTGTTTACAACTGAGCCGAAACGGCTACCAGCGCTAGGAGGGGCGGGAACCCTAAACTAGAGACTGACAAATATTGAGATAACAGCAGAAGAAACAACGAGACAACTAGCATCGTTAGATGAAAACAAAGATAAAGGACCTGATAATAGTTCACCAAGGGTGTTAAAAATTGTTGCAAATGCCCCTCGGTATACATCTAGATTTGTTCTTTAATGAATAAATTGAAAAAGGAGTTTTACCTAACCGTTGGAAGATGGCGAACGTCGTACTAATATATAAAAAAGGAGATAGGGAGGAGGCACTAAACTACAGACCAGTATCACTGACAAGCATCTACAGCAAGGCTCTCGATAGAATAACAACACTGGTTAAGTTAAACACATAGAGAGGATCATGTATGTAAACACATAGAGAGGATCATGTATGTAAACACATAGAGAGGATCATGTATGTAAACACATAGAGAGGATCATGTATGTAAACAAGCACCCACATATCTTCAGGGAAGGGAAATCATGTTTATCTACCCAACTGGGTTTCTATGACAGAAACAAAATAAGACATGACAGTGAAGGTTCTGCCAGTTGCGTATTTTTGAACTGCCTAAAAGCCTTGGACACAGCTCCACGTAAGAGACTACTACATAAGCTTGAGAAGCAGCCTGAGAGACAGGCGGGAATACGTCGAAGAGCACTGACAAGGTTTTTCTTTTTTACCTGTGGATGATTCCGAGGATCACCGTCCCCCGCGGACCAGTCTCTGACAGACAAGAGTCAGGGAGTGTAGATGTGGGGCGAGAAGTGACAATTAAAGTACCTCACATCCGTGCTGTGACCCATATTACTTTTCCATTTATGTTAATGACCTAACCACAGTAGTGGAATCCTGTATGACTATGTTTGCAGATGATTCAAAGTTAAACAGAAGACTCGAGACAGATGAGGTCTTTAAGGTACACCAAGTTGACTTAGACAAGCTGCAGAATTTGTCCGAAGAAATTGCTATTAGAGTTCAACACAAGCAAGTATAAGGTGGTGGAAATGGGAGCAGTTACACAACGAAGGAAAACTTGCTCTCTGTAACAACTAGAGAAAAGACCTGGAAGTTGATAATACCAACCCTAACTCTGGAGGCATATATGAAGAGGATAACGTCAGCAGCATACTCCTCACTAGCAAAGGTTAGAACGTCTTTCAGGAAACCAAATAAGGAGACATTTAGATCTCTGTACACCACCTACGTGAGCCCAGTCATGTAGTATGCTGCCCCGTCACAGAACCCTGAGAAACGCTGTGCATATTAATGGTTTTAAGCATATTATATACTAGCTCTATCTAGAAATCCAACATTCTGCTTGTAATTCTTTTTGTATGTATGTACGTTTACCTGAATAAACTATTATTATTATTATTATTATTATTATTATTAGTAGTAGTAGTAGTAGTAGTAGTAGAGAAAACTTAAAACGTTTCAGAAATTTGCAACGGAGCTCGTCCCGAAATTGTAGTGAATGGAATGTGAAGAAACACTGAAAGATTTAGACCTGACTTCATTGGGGAAAAGGAGAGCAGGATGATACATGATATAGTCATATAAAATACGAATGATTAATTAATGGATTAATGACAATGTAGAAAAATGGAGATATTCAAAATTTTAATACCAATAGAACAAGAGGGCATAGATGGAAGTTTGAGACATGGAGATAGGAAGTTTTAATTTAGGGTGATAGTAGTGGGAAAATGGAATGGACTTAAGTACCAGGTTTTAGATGCGAACTCAATTCATAGTTTCAAAATAATATATGATAGAGGACTAAAGCAAGAGTCATTGCATGTCACAGGTGTCACAGCAGCCAAACGGGGTCCAAGTGCTAGAGCTCATTCCTGTAGGCACAAATACGTGAGTATAAATAGCTAAGCGTAGCACTGTGGAGAAATGCCCGACAGACCACTGGAACATTATCTAACACAGTGCACAGTTACAAACCCATTAAGATTTCAACTTAGATTCAACAGAGCAGAAGAAGTTGTTAAACACATATGGTAAAATCTTACTGAAGCGACCATACGAGTCATAAATACTCATACTCCGCCCAAGTAAAACAGAAACAAGCAACACTTAGTGGGCCAGCCAGAGGCTTAGGGCCCACGCAGCAATATCCCTGCAAAAAAGAAAGGTAAGCGTATTTACACACATTTTCTCACTCCCACACAATTATCATCTACACATAATTACATTTATTTTCCTTCTCTCCCTCTCTCCCTTCCTTTCTCCCTTCCTCTCTCCTTCCTCTTCCTTCCTCTTCCTTCCTCTTCCCTTCCTCTCTCACCCTTGGTGTTCAAGCAGGCCATCGACGTGTTCATGTCGTCGTGCACAGTGTTCGTGTTCTTCTCCCTCATGGAGTACGCCCTGGTCAACGTGGTCCTGGGTGACGTTCCTGAGGACCCCACCACCGCGCGCACCATGCGGCCCCGGACCCTCCTCCAGGTCACCGGCCAGCAGGTGAGACCCCGGAACCTCCTCCAAGTCACCGGCCAGCAGGTGAGGGCCCCGGACCCTCCTCCAGGTCAATGGCCAGCACGTGAGGCCTCAGATCCGACTCCAGGTCACCGGCCAGCAGGTGAGGCCCCCGGACCCTCCTCCAGGTCACCAGGTGAGGCCCCGCAACTTCCTCCAGATCTCCAGGTGAGGACCCAGACCCTCCACCACTAGGTCACTAGGTGATTCCTCGAGTACTAGGGTCGACTCCTTAGCGGGAACTAATTTTTTTTTTTTTGGGGGGGGGGTCAGTTCCAGCTAAGGCGTCAGGGGTTCCAGGTAAAATGTTCCAAGTTACCGCTGTGGCCCACACGCTTGAGTCCAATTTTTTCAGAACATTATTCCTCACTTTGTCATACTTGTTCATGACAAAAATGAGTTCAGAGTTCATATGATCATAAAACATTGTTAAAGATATTGTTATAGAGGAAATTCTCATAAAAGTTTTGTTAAAGTAAAATAGACATCTAAGCAGTAAGTGTTTGTCTTATAACCTTTTACTGCTGTTTCATAAATAAAAGACCTAAATTATTCAGAGACCAGTTAAAGACCTAAATTATTAAGAGACCAGTTGAAGACTGAAGTTAGTCAGACACCAGTTGAAGACCGAAATATTTTCAGAGTCCAGTTTAAGACCAAAATAATTTCAGAGACCAGTTGAAGACCGAAATTCCTCAAAGGCCATTTTAAGACCGAAATATGACAGACTATTTTCAGGCCGATTTTCATCAGAGTCCAGTTATAGACCGAAATTAGTCAGAGTCTGTTTTAAGACCAAATGTCGTCAGAGACCAGTTTGAGGCCAAAATTGACAAAGACCAGTTATAGACCAAAGTTCGTCAGAGACCATTTTAAGACCCCAAAAAATATTTCAGTTGAGGACCGAAATTGTTCAAAGACCAGCTTAAGACCAAAATTTGACAGAGACCAGTTAAAGACCGAATTTCTTCAGAAGCTATTTGAAGACCGAATTTCTTCAGAGTCCAGTAAAAGATTGGCATTGTTCAAAGACCAAATAAGACCGAAATTGAACAGACACCAGTTAAAGACCGAAATTATTCAGAGACCTGTTGAAGACCGAAATAATTTCAGAAACCATTTTAAGACCAAAAATATGTGTTCATTTAACACCAAAATAATTTCAGAGACCATTTATTTGTAGACCAAAATATTGTCAGAGACCATTTTAGGACCGAAATTGAACAAATTTGACAGAATCCAGTTTGAGACCAAAATTAGTCAGAGACCAGTTTGAGCCCAAAAATATTTAGAGTCCAGTTAAAGACCGAAATTAATCAGAGTCCAATTTGACACTGAAACTTTAAGAGAGTCCAGTTTAAGAACAAAATGTGACAACCCAGTTTAAGACCAAATTTGTCAGAAACTGCATTTATAAGTGGATTTTAGCTACTAATAACCCAATTTTAGCCCCAATTTAAATCCCCTTATATTCCGTACTCAGTAAATACAATAATTTAGTTACCGAGCTCCAGCTCCGGTCCCCCACCTTAACTCCCTCTCTTATCTTGGTTAATACCTAATAAATTTTCCTGAAATTTAAAGCAGTTATACTTATAACCAAATAAGTATACACTAAGATCAAAGAGGTTTGGTTAAAGGGTAAAAAATAGGAACAAAAATATTAAACATAATAATTATAACTTATGAACAACTTGGTGAACTTTATATAAAAAAAGGTACAAAGTGCTTAAACTGACATCTCTGACATATATCCCTTTAAATGATAAAACACTCTATTTTAGCAATTAACCCTTGAAACAAACAACTACCTATATCTGCAGGCGATGAGTCACAATAACGTGGCTGAAGTATGTTGACCAGACTACCTATATCTATAACAAAAACCTTTGAAATGCTTAAACCATCCACATATTTACCAAATAACACTTGAGATGCATAAATGATCGTTTGAAAAATTAACCCCTTGAAACGTATAAACCCCTGTATAACTATTTCCCTGAAATAAATAAACATCCCATCTTTAATAAATAAACCTTGAAATGCATAAATGACCATTTGAGAAATTAACTCCTTTAAACGAACAGATGCCTATATATAACGATTCCCCTGAAATGCATAAACACTCCATCCTAAGTGGATGCATAAGCCCCCAATTTGAGAACTTAGTTAATTGGTGGAAAAATACGAAACTTAACATAAGTTATTGAATAAATGGACTCTAAACTTGGGGCTTAAACATAAGAGAGAAGATGAATTGAGAAGATTTAGTTTGATAAATGTTTCAAGAAAGTATGTAAAGACTAGATGTCGTAAATGGACTTCCTATAAATTAATTAAAAAGTATGAGAGAATATAAGCTAAGTAAAGGTACGGTGGAGGAGGTTAGGTAGGTGAGGATAGAGAAGTTATGTTACGTTATGTAAGTTTAGTTAGTAAGTTATATTGTGAAAAGTTACATTAGGATTGATTACTACAGGTAAATTAGGATAGTAAAGTTTTTTAGGTATTCTAAGTTATGTAAGTCAGGTTGGGTAAGTTAGCTCAGATAGGGAGGAATAGGTAAGTTGGACTAGGTAAGTTAGGTTAGGTTATGTTAAGTTAGGTAATGCCAGTTTCGGTAAGTTATGTTATGTAAGTTTAGTTAAGTTAGGTTAGGTTATGTAAGTTAAGTTTAGTTAAGTTAGGTTAGGTTTTGTAAGTTAATTTAAGTTATGTAAGTTAAGTTAGGTTATGTAAGTTAAGTTAGGTTATGGAAGTTAAGTTAGGTTAGGTAAGTTATGTTAAGTTAGGATAGGGTAGGTTATGTAAGTTATGTTATATTCAATCAGGTAGGAGAGGTTAGGTAAGTTACATTAGGATAGGTTAGCTCAGGCAAGTATGGTTAGGTATGTATGGGCAAGTTGGGTTGGGTAGATAAGTTATGATAAGTTACTTTAGGGTAGGCTAGTACAGGTAAGTTAGGTTAGGTAGGGTTATGCAGTGATGTTCAGAGAACAATTTTAAGGTAAAGTGCCTAAGAAAATATATTTAACAGAATAATTATTAACAGTAGTGTAAGTTTGATATGAAAAACTGAACTAGTTACATAAAAAGTGATGTTTTGTAACAAATTAAATGATATTAACGAGTTTAACTCTAAATGTCTTAGTGAAGCTGTCTTAGTGAAAGCTGGTACTACATAAAAGGCAGTTATTTTACTTATTTATACATGACGAATAAGTTTATTAGTACTTAAAGTTGTACATGTTTGGTTTGATATTTTACTTAAAGTTGATTGTGAATACATAATGACATGTTTTAATTTTCATATGTCTTGAAATCGTATCTTTGACTACTTATTTATTGAATGAAGAACAATGTTACATTTGAGAGTGTTATTTAATGCCTGAAGAGTATTCTTGATGTTTAAGAGATTATTTTTGATGATATAGGGATAACATTAATGTCCGAGATTATATTTGATATTTCTGAGAATATCTTTTATGGGTCTGAGAATAGCTTTAAAAGTCTTAGAGGATAAATTTTGATGTCTTAGAGAATAACTTTGATGAATGAAGATGTCTTAGAAAGTTTCTTTGATGAACGAAGGTGATTTAGAAAATAACATTGATAACTGAGATTAACTTTTTATGGCTCTGAGAATAACTTTTAATGACTGAAAATAACTTTCAATGACTCTGAGAATAACTTTTGAGAACATGAGTAGTATTTTGACGTCTTTGATGTCTTTGAGTGTGTCATTGATGTCTTTTAATATGTTATTGACATCTTTTAGTGTGTTATTGACGTCTTTGAGTGTGTTATTGATGTCTTGAAGAGTAACTTTGGAGTCTCGAAGAGTGTCTTTGACTATTCTTCATACTCTAAGAAATATAATGTTAGTTAAGAAAGTGTTGAACGAAGCTATACATGATGATTTTTAGTTGAGAGAGGTGTTATTTTAGTTAAGAATGACAAGAAAACATGATGAACGTGACTAATTTTTTAGTTGATTGACGAATACTTTTAGTTAAGAAACGACAAGAAAAGAGGATGAATGCGACTATTTTAGTTGACTGATGAATAATTAAGCTAAGAAATGTTGAAAAGATGATGAACGTGACTATTTTTTAGTTGATTGACAAGTAATTTTAGTTAAAAACAACAAGACAAGTTTGTCTTGGAAAATTTGTTCTGAATGGAAGAAAACAATTGTACATTGGATTTACAGAACATGTAAGAGAATGTTGAACACAGTGAACATATTGGGAACATGACAATGAACACAGAACATGAAAGAGAATGTTGAACACAGTGAACTTGTGGGGAATATGAACTTGCAGAGTACATGAATAATGAGCTTAAAAGTTGTACAGAGAACATGTGAAGAACATGGAGAACATGACAAAGAACACAGAAAACATGGAAGAGAATGCAAAGAACACAGTGAATATGGGGAGAATATACAAATAATGTAAGATTATTGGCAATAGCTGTATTTCATATTCTTGCGGGTGCAGAGTTGTGTATGAATCTGGGGAAAAATGAGTTACGGGAATGGGCGAGATGAAGGAGGAGTACGGGAAGAGAACAGGGAAAATAAGGACGAAAGGGAGATGGGTAGGAAAGGGAGGGGGGGGGGGAGAAGGTAAGGGGTGAGGGAGGGAGATAAGAGAGTGGACGGATCTGGGGGCATGAAGAAAGGTGGGAGGGGGGTTATCTTGAGGTTATCTTGAGATGATTTCGGGGCTTTAGTGTCGGGTAAGGTAAGGTGTGATATGACTGTGTGATCTTTATTACCTTGTAAATGATTATTTACATAGCTGAGTAAATAAAGGGTATTGAAGGAGAGGATATGCTTACGTTGAAAAGGCTGGAGTGGGTCATAATCTGAGATACTAAGTTTGATGAACATTGAACTAAGGCGGGGGACAGGAGTTGGAGCTCGGTAATTGCGGTTTCTTTACTTAGTTAAAAGTATGACTGCTTTATATTTCAGGGAAATTGATTAGGTATTCAGGATGATATAAGAGGAGAGGATGATATTAACGTGAAGGACCGGAGCTGGAGCTCAGTAACTAAATTATTGAATTTACTGAGTTCAGAATATAGAGGGGTTTAAATTGGGGCTAAAATTGGGTTATTAGTAGCCAAAATGCACTTATAAATGTGGTCTGACAAATTTTGGTCTTAAACTGGGCTCTGACACATTTTTATCTTAAACTGAACTCTGTTTAATTTTTGGTCTCAAACTGGACTCTTCAATTTCGGTCTTAAAATGGTTTCAGACAATATTTTGGTCTAAAAATGGTCTCTGAAACTATTTCGGTCTTAAAATGGTCTCTGACAAATTTCGGTCTTTAACTGGACTCTGAATATTTTCGGGTTCAAACCGGTCTCTGACTATTTTTGGTCTTAAAATGATCTCTGAAATTATTTCGGTCTTCAACTGGTCTCAGAATAATTTCAGTCTTTAACTGGTCTCTGTTCAATTTCGGTCTTAGAAAAATTTCAGTCTTTTGATGGAATCTGAAGAAATTTCGTCTTTAACTGGTCTCTGTCAAATTTAGGTCTTCAACTGGTCTTTGAACATTTTCAGTCTTCAACTGGATACTGAATATGTTTTCTTTTTGGTCTTAAAATAGTCTCTGTCAAATTTTGGTCTCAAACTGGACTCTGATGAAAATCGGTCTGAAAATGGTCTTTGTCATATTTCAGTCTTAAAATGGTCTTTGAGCAATTTCCGTCTTCAACTGGTCTCTTAAATTATTTTGATCTTAAACTGAAATCTGAAAATATTTGACTTCAACTGGTGTCTGACTAATTTCAGTCTTCATCTGGTCTCCGAATAATTTAGGTTTTGAACTGGTCTCTGATTAATTTAGGTCTTTTACTGGTGAAACAGCAGTATAAGGATATACAACAAAAACTTATTGCTAAGATGTCTATTTTCCATAACAAAATTTCAATGTGAATTTATTCTGACAATTTCTTAACAATGTTTTATGATCATATGAACTCTGAACTCATTTTTTGTCATGAACGAATATGACAAAGTGAGGAATAATGTTCTGAAAAAATTGGACTCAAACGTGTGGGCCACAGCGGTAACTTGGAACATTTTACCTGGAACCCCTGACGCCTTAGCTGGAACTGACCCCCCCCCCCCTCAAAAAAAAGTTCCCGCTAAACCGTCATCCATACCACTGCCCCGGACCCACCACCAGGTGAGGCCCTGGACCCTCCACCAGGTGAGGCCCTGGACCCTCCACCAGGTCACCAGGGGAGGCCCCGGACCCTCCACCAGGTCACCAGGTGAGGCCCCGGACCCTCCACCAGATCACCAGGTGAGGCTCAGGACCCTCCACCAGGTGAGGCCCTGGACCCTCCACCAGGTCACCAGGGGAGGCCCTGGACCCTCCACCAGGTCACCAGGTGAGGCCCCGGACCCTCCACCAGATCACCAGGTGAGGCTCAGGACCCTCCACCAGCTGAGGCCCTGGACCCTCCACCAGGTCACCAGGTGAGGCTCAGGACCCTCCACCAGGTCACCAGGTGAGGCTCAGGACCCTCCACCAGGTCACCAGGTGAGGCCCCGGACCCTCCACCAGATCACCAGGTGAGGCTCAGGACCCTCCACCAGGTCACCAGGTGAGGCTCAGGACCCTCCACCAGGTCACCAGGTGAGGCCCCGGACCCTCCACCAGGTCACCAGATGAGGCCCCGGACCCTCCACCAGGTGAGGCCCTGGACCCTCTACCAGATCACCAGGTGAGGCTCAGGACCCCCCACCAGGTCACCAGGTGAGGCTCAGGACCCTCCACCAGGTCACCAGGCGAGGTCCCGGACCCTCCACCAGGTCACCAGGGGAGGCCCCGGACCCTCCACCAGGTCACCAGGTGAGGCTCAGGACCCTCCACCAGGTCACCAGGCGAGGTCCCGGACCCTCCACCAGGTCACCAGGTGAGGCCCCGGACCCTCCACCAGGTCACCAGGCGAGGTCCCGGACCCTCCACCAGGTCACCAGGTGAGGCCCCGGACCCTCCACCAGGTCACCAGGTGTGGCTCAGGACCCTCCACCAGGTCACCAGGTGAGGCTCAGGACCCTCCACCAGGTCACCAGGCGAGGTCCCGGACCCTCCACCAGGTCACCAGGTGAGGCCCCGGACCCTCCACCAGGTCACCAGGTGAGGCTCAGGACCCTCCACCAGGTCACCAGGTGAGGCCCCGGTCCCTCCACCAGGTCACCAGGTGAGGCCCCGGTCCCTCCACCAGGTCACCAGGTGAGGCCCCGGACCCTCCACCAGATCACCAGGTGAGGCTCAGGACCCTCCACCAGGTCACCAGGTGAGGCTCAGGACCCTCCACCAGGTCACCAGGCGAGGCCCCGGACCCTCCACCAGGTCACCAGGTGAGGCCCCGGTCCCTCCACCAGGTCACCAGGTGAGGCCCCGGACCCTCCACCAGGTCACCAGGGGAGGCCCTGGACCCTCCACCAGGTCACCAGGTGAGGCCCCGGTCCCTCCACCAGGTCACCAGGGGAGGCCCCGGACCCTCCACCAGGTCACCAGGGGAGGCCCCGGACCCTCCACCAGGTCACCAGGTGAGGCCCCGGACCCTCCACCAGGTCACCAGGTGAGGCCCTGGACCCTCCACCAGGTCACCAGGTGAGGCCCCGGTCCCTCCACCAGGTCACCAGGTGAGGCCCTGGACCCTGCACCAGGTCACCAGGGGAGGCCCTGGACCCTGCACCAGGTCACCAGCCGGCAAGGGAGATCATCCGGACATTCACCAAGGTTGAATGATACACAAAACCTGGGTGGCGCTGACTCTTTAGGTCATGTATAAGTAAATATCATAAGGCACCATACCCTCCCTGGTCAAGACTCCGGCTCTTAAGTGCGCATCTGATAGTAGCACAGTAGCTTGTGTCAGCACCTGATACTGGTACAATGGTGTCAGCACCTGATACTGGTACAATGGTGTCAGCACCTGATACTGGTACAATGGTGTCAGCACCTGATACTGGTACAATGGTGTCAGCACCTGATACTGGTACAATGGTGTCAGCACCTGATACTTGTACAATGGTGTCAGCACCTGATACTGGTACAATGGTGTCAGCACCTGATACTGGTACAATGGTGTCAGCACCTGATACTGGTACAATGGTGTCAGCACCTGATACTGGTACAATGGTGTCAGCACCTGATACTGGTACAATGGTGTCAGCACCTGATACTGGTACAATGGTGTCAGCACCTGATACTGGTACAATGGTGTCAGCACCTGATACTGGTACAATGGTGTCAGCACCTGATACTGGTACAATGGTGTCAGCACCTGATACTGGTACAATGGTGTCAGCACCTGATACTGGTACAATGGTGTCAGCACCTGATACTGGTACAATGGTGTCAGCACCTGATGCTGGTACAATGGTGTCAGCACCTGATACTTGTACAATAGTGTCAGCACCTGATACTGGTACAATGGTGTCAGCACCTGATACTGGTACAATGGTGTCAGCACCTGATACTTGTACAATGGTGTCAGCACCTGATACTGGTACAATGGTGTCAGCACCTGATACTGGTACAATGGTGTCAGCACCTGATACTGGTACAATGGTGTCAGCACCTGATACTGGTACAATGGTGTCAGCACCTGATACTGGTACAATAGTGTCAGCACCTGATACTGGTACAATAGTGTCAGCACCTGATACTGGTACAATGGTGTCAGCACCTGATACTGGTACAATGCTGTCAGCACCTGATACTGGTACAATGGTGTCAGCACCTGATACTGGTACAATGGTGTCAGCACCTGATACTGGTACAATAGTGTCAGCACCTGATACTGGTACAATAGTGTCAGCACCTGATACTGGTACAATAGTGTCAGCACCTGATACTTGTACAATGGTGTCAGCACCTGATACTGGTACAATATTGTCAGCACCTGATACTGGTACAATAGTGTCAGCACCTGATACTGGAACAATATTGTCAGCACCTGATACTGGTACAGTAGGCTCAGCACCTGATACTGGAACAATATTGTCAGCACCTGATACTGGTACAGTAGTCTCAGCACCTGATACTAGTACAGTAGTCTCAGCACCTGATTCTGGAACAATAGTGTCAGCACCTGATACTGGTACAGTAGTCTCAGCACCTGATACTGGTACAATGGTGTCAGCACCTGATACTGGTACAATATTGTCAGCACCTGATACTGGTACAATGGTGTCAGCACCTGATACTGGTACAATGGTGTCAGCACCTGATACTGGTACAATGGTGTCAGCACCTGATACTGGTACAATATTGTCAGCACCTGATACAGGTACAATATTGTCAGCACCTGATACTGGTACAATGGTGTCAGCACCTGATACTGGTACAATATTGTCAGCACCTGATACTGGTACAATGGTGTCAGCACCTGATACTGGTACAATGGTGTCAGCACCTGATACTGGTACAATATTGTCAGCACCTGATACTGGTACAATATTGTCAGCACCTGATACTGGTACAATATTGTCAGCACCTGATACTGGTACAATATTGTCAGCACCTGATACAAGTTTAATGGAGTCAGCACCTTATACCAGTACAATATTGGCATCATCTGATATCGATACAATAGTGTCAGGTCCTGATAATAGTACAATAGTGTTTGCACCTCATACTTGTACAAAAGTGTCAGGTCCTGATTCCAGTACAACTGTGCTGTGATGCACAGCTGCTGACAGTTGTGCATCACAGAGTGGCTGACAGCTGTGCATCAAAGAGTGCCTAACAGCTCCTGACAGCTGTCCATCACAGAGTGCATGACACCTCCTGACACCTGTCCATCACAGAGTGCATGACACCTCCTGACACCTGTCCATCACAGAGTGCATGACACCTCCTGACACCTGTCCATCACAGAGTGCATGACACCTCCTGACACCTGTCCATCACAGAGTGCATGACACCTCCTGACACCTGTCCATCACAGAGTGCATGACACCTCCTGACACCTGTCCATCACAGAGTACCATGACTTGTTGAGTGCCCGCAGCTGACGCCAACACCAGATAACAGATCATTATGGAGGACTTTCAAACAGGTGACAGTATCTTATAATGTATGAGTCACTGATACCGGTGTGGCAATTAGTGTCTGACCCCTGATAGTTGTACACTTATGCCTTCTCCTGAAAACGACACATTTGGCCGAATTTCAGAACACTCTCCTAAACACCCTTTGACAGGACTCTTCTTGATGCTAGTGTGTTTGACAGGACTCCTCTAGATGCAAGTGTGTTTGACAGGACTCTTCATGATGCTAGTGTGTTTGACAGGACTCCTCTAGATGCTAGTATGTTTGACAGGACTCCTCTTGATGCTAGTGTGTTTGACAGGACTCCTCTAGATGCTAGTATGTTTGACAGGACTCCTCTAGATGCTAGTATGTTTGACAGGACTCCTCTAGATGCTAGTATGTTTGACAGGACTCCTCTAGATGCTAGTATGTTTGACAGGACTCTTCTTGATGCTAGTGTGTTTGACAGGACTCCTCTTGATGCTAGTGTGTTTGACAGGACTCTTCTTGATGCTAGTGTGTTTGACAGGACTCTTCTTGATGCTAGTGTGTTTGACAGGACTTCTCTTGATGCTAGTATGTTTGACAGGACTCTTCTTGATGCTAGTGTGTTTGACAGGACTCCTCTTGATGCTAGTGTGTTTGACAGGACTCTTCTTGATGCTAGTGTGTTTGACAGGACTCCTCTAGATGCTAGTATGTTTGACAGGACTCCTCTTGATGCTAGTGTGTTTGACAGGACTCTTCTTGATGCTAGTGTGTTTGACAGAACTCTTCTTGATGCTAGTGTGTTTGACAGGACTCCTCTTGATGCTAGTGAGTTTGACAGGACTCTTCTTGATGCTAGTGTGTTTGACAGAACTCTTCTTGATGCTAGTGTGTTTGACAGGACTCTTCTTGATGCTAGTGTGTTTGACAGAACTCTTCTTGATGCTAGTGTGTTTGACAGGACTCCTCTTGATGCTAGTGTGTTTGACAGGACTCCTCTAGATGCTAGTATGTTTGACAGGACTCCTCTAGATGCTAGTATGTTTGACAGGACTCCTCTAGATGCTAGTATGTTTGACAGGACTCCTCTAGATGCTAGTGTGTTTGACAGGACTCCTCTTGATGCTAGTGTGTTTGACAGGACTCTTCTTGATGCTAGTGTGTTTGACAGAACTCTTCTTGATGCTAGTGTGTTTGACAGGACTCCTCTTGATGCTAGTGAGTTTGACAGGACTCCTCTTGATGCTAGTGTGTTTGACAGGACTCCTCTAGATGCTAGTATGTTTGACAGGACTCCTCTAGATGCTAGTATGTTTGACAGGACTCCTCTAGATGCTAGTATGTTTGACAGGACTCCTCTAGATGCTAGTGTGTTTGACAGGACTCTTCTTGATGCTAGTATGTTTGACAGGACTCCTCTAGATGCTAGTATGTTTGACAGGACTCCTCTAGATGCTAGTGTGTTTGACAGGACTCTTCTTGATGCTAGTATGTTTGACAGGACTCTTCTTGATGCTAGTGTGTTTGACAGGACTCTTCTTGATGCTAGTGTGTTTGACAGGACTCTTCTTGATGCTAGTGTGTTTGACAGGACTCCTCTAGATGCTAGTGTGTTTGACAGGACTCCTCTTGATGCTAGTGTGTTTGACAGGACTCTTCTTGATGCTAGTGTGTTTGACAGGACTCTTCTTGATGCTAGTGTGTTTGACAGGACTCTTCTTGATGCTAGTGTGTTTGACAGGACTCTTCTTGATGCTAGTATGTTTGACAGGACTCCTCTTGATGCTAGTGTGTTTGACAGGACTCTTCTTGATGCTAGTATGTTTGACAGGACTCCTCTAGATACTAGTGTGTTTGACAGGACTCTTCTTGATGCTAGTATGTTTGACAGGACTCTTCTTGATGCTAGTGTGTTTGACAGGACTCTTCTTGATGCTAGTGTGTTTGACAGGACTCCTCTAGATGCTAGTGTGTTTGACAGGACTCTTCTTGATGCTAGTATGTTTGACAGGACTCTTCTTGATGCTAGTGTGTTTGACAGGACTCTTCTTGATGCTAGTGTGTTTGACAGGACTCTCC
>NC_091172.1:7225313-7260313 GCF_040958095.1 Procambarus clarkii
TATATCTACATTAATTTTAACTCCAATAAAAAAAATTGACCTCATAAATAATGAAATGGGTAGCGTTATCATTACATAAGAAAAAAAAAGAGAAAATATATTAATTCAGGAAAACTTGGCTTATTAGGCAAATCGGGCCTTGCATAGTAGGCCGAGAAGTGCATTCTGGCTACTAGGTACGACATAAACATATATATATATACATATATATATATATATATATATATATATATATATATATATATATATATATATATATATATATATATATATATATATATATATGCCTGCCTTCTCTGATTCTCTCCTTCACAGTCAATCCATAATATGAATCGGTGATAATGAGCGCAGGACGCGTGAGTCAACACTCTTCTCTCGCCAATGGAATGTTCACTTTAGTCTATTGCGGAACTATTACGGCCATACACGCCTGCCCGCCCGTCAATGTTGCGTTAATTTAGGAGACAGTCTGGTGGAGGCCACTCGCTCCTTCCCGCCTGCCACAACTCTCAATAACTTTCCATTAATGGTACCAGCGGTCGTTTCCCCTGAGACTGGAACCCGACAGGCGCACCTGGAAGGTCTGAGACACACCGCACTTGGAGAAGAGAGCCCCTCTCTTACCTCTCTGGACTCCCCTGGAAGGTCTGAGAACCCCTGTATGTGGAGGAGCGGTCCTCATATATCTTTAGAACAAAGTTGTTGCACCTGGAAAGTGTAAGAGACACCATGCGGAGAAGAGAGGCTCTCTTACAACTACGAATCTTGAAGTGGATTTTTCCATCTGATTCTGATATCCGTAAACCTTGGACAACAAAAAGAATATCATATGTTTCCATCTCTCGTCTTGGCAGGAATGGGAGTGTGCTGAACAGGTGTGGCGCTGACCGACACCATCGCCGCTGCAAGGCCATGAACGGGGAGACACAAGTGGGTTAGAGTTTGTGTAAGCAATACAAATAAGAAAGTGGACGGTAATTAATTAGGAGTTCTCGTGAAGTGCCTCAGACCTGGCAAATAACCCGTCCTCAACGATCACAACACCACCCCGAGATCAGAGAGACAACCCGGCCGTGCCGCTCTCAACAGGCGAATAAGAGCATGGCTTATGCTTACCGGTTTTTAAAGAGGGAAAAAAGATTGACAGAGTGGGAGAATGCTGTATATAATTATATAAATCATGATTTATATCATGCTATGTATCATGATGATATTATGCTTCATGTCATGCGTAATTCATGCTCAATATCATGATTTACATCATGCTGAATATCATGCGTTCTTCATGTTTGTACTCTTTGTATCTATGCTCGTGAGGGATGCATATTTAAACTAAATAACTTTAGTTAAATGCTTCGTGCTCGAATTGATCTCAAAAACCAAGTTTTATGTTTTAGGCAACAAACAATTGATAAACTAATTCAATGCTGGAAGTGTCTGGTGGCTGCCTTGCACGGGCCAGATGACTTCTACAGGTCAGGTGTTACTTATTCTGGTATTCTTCTACTTCTTCTTTTCCCAGTCGTGTTATTGTCTAATTTCTTTTTCTTCCAACGTTCTTGTTCTTCTTCTTTTATCATATTCTTATTCTTATTATACACAGAGAAATCGCATTAACGTGATATGTCAATGATATATCGCGTTATATCATATATACATTGATATATCACGTTAATGTGACTTCTCTGTGTATTGAGGGATCAGAGGTAGAATTACTGGTTGACAGGACCCGAGTGCATGGGGGGGGGCGAATTGTGTGAAACCCTGGTTAGGCTTCATTGGAAGCCTCGTGATCCATATGTTGTTGTTGTTAAAGATTCGCTACCTGGAACAAAAAATCCCAAGTAGCACAGGCTATGGTGAGCCCGTAGTGGTACTTAGATCCTTGTGAGTACAGCAGTGCTCCACCATGGAATTCTTTTATCAGGTTGTGGTGCTTTGACAAGAGCGCCACAAACACCCAGGACATGGGGTTCGAACCCTCATCAAGGCTCCTGAAGATTTGTTCTTTGATATATATATATATATATATATATATATATATATATATATATATATATATATATATATATATATTAGTATATTTTGGTAGCAGTCTTTCCTGTAGACATATATTATTATATATGACCGAAAAAGTAAGATTAATAATTCTAACACGAATTTTCTCAATCTTTCGTACATTTCTTTTCACTGTTGGTGGTAATTCAAAAATCAATTCTCCAAAATTCATTTATATTTCTAGTGACGCGACACTTGAGCGCGTTTCGTAAAACTTATTACATTTTCAAAGACTTTAGTTTACACATACACAACTGAATAGAACTTACACATCTCCGATTTGTTTATATCTACATTTGAGTGAGGTGGATGGGGTGAGGTGGTTTTAATAGGGTATTAATTTCATCAACACAAGCCAGAACATGAAACAATGGGTATTGAATGGAAGTGATTGTAGAAAGCCTATTGGTCCATATTTCTTGATGCTTCTATATTGGAACGGAGTCTTGAGGTGGGTAGAATATAGTTGTGCATTAATTGGCTGTTGATTGCTGGTGTTGACTTTTTAATGTGTAGTGCCTCGCAAACGTCAAGCCGCCTGCTATCGCTGTATCTATCGATGATTTCTGTGTTGTTTACTAGGATTTCTCTGGCGATGGTTTGGTTGTGGGAAGAGATTATATGTTCCTTAATGGAGCCGTGTTGCTTATGCATCGTTAAACGCCTAGAAAGAGATGTTGTTGTCTTGCCTATATACTAGGTTTTTTGGAGCTTACAGTCCACAAGAGGGCATTTAAAGGCATAGACGATGTTGGTCTCTTTTAAAGCGTTCTGGTTTGTGTCTGGAGAGTTTCTCATGAGTAGGCTGGCCGTTTTTCTGGTTTTATAGTAAATCGTCAGTTGTATCCTCTGATTTTTGTCTGTAGGGATAACGTTTCTATTAACAATATCTTTCAGGACCCTTTCCTCCGTTTTATGAGCTGTGGAAAAGAAGTTCCTGTAAAATAGTCTAATAGGGGGTATAGGTGTTGTGTTAGTTGTCTCTTCAGAGGTTGCATGGCTTTTCACTTTCCTTCTTATGATGTCTTCGATGAAACCATTGGAGAAGCCGTTGTTGACTAGGACCTGCCTTACCCTACAGAGTTCTTCGTCGACTTGCTTCCATTCTGAGCTGTGGCTGAGAGCAGGGTCGACATATGCGTTAACAACACTCCTCTTGTACCTGTCTGGGCAGTCGCTGTTGGCATTTAGGCACATTCCTATGTTCGTTTCCTTAGTGTAGACTGCAGTGTGGAAACCTCCGCTCTTTTCCATGACTGTTACATCTAGAAAGGGCAGCTTCCCATCCTTTTCCATCTCGTAAGTAAAACGCAGCACGGAACTCTGCTCAAACGCCTCCTTCAGCTCCTGCAGATGTCTGACATCAGGTACCTGTGTAAAAATGTCGTGAACGTACCTGCAGTATATATATATATACATATTTATATAATTTCGTAGCAGTCTTTCTTGTAAACATATGTTGTTGAATATGGCCGAAGGGGTAATATTAATCATTCTAACATGAATCTTCTCAATATTTCTTACGTTCTTCTTCACTGTCGAGGGTAATTGATAAATTAACTCTCCTAAATTTCATAATGTTTTTCCTCGTTTCATAATGCTTATTACATTTTCAAAGACTTACTTTACACACAAAATAAATCATACTTATACTTGTTTTGGGTGAAGTGATATGGCACAAACGTTTTGGGTGAGGTGACAGAGCATATGCGAGAACACGAAACAATGGGTATAAATTGGGTATGAAAACATAAGAATAGAAGTAACTGCAGAAGGCATATTGACCCATTCTTCCTCTTGCTTCTTCTATGTTGGTTCGGAGTCTTGAGGTGGGTAGAATATAGTTGTGCATTAATTGGCTGTTGATTGCTGGTGTTGACTTTTTTGATGTGTAGTGCCTCGCAGATGTCGAGTCTCCTGCTATCGCTGTATTTACCAATGATTTCTGTGTTGCTTGTTAAGATTTCTCTGGTGATGGTCTGGTTGTGAGAAGAGATTATATGTTCCTTGATGGAACCCTGTTGTTTGTGCATTGTTAATCGCTCGGAAAGAGACGTTGTTGTCTTGCCTATATGCTGAGTTTTTTTAGGCTCACAGTCCCCAAGCGGGCATGTGAAGGCATAGACCACGTTGGTGTCCTTCAGGGCGTTCTGTTTGGTAGAGGATGGTAGCCGAGGCTAATTCCCCCTCCCACCGCCGGCACTCTGTTGGTATCAAACATTCTCTTGGCTACCATCCTCTTTTGTCTGGTCGTGTTGGTCGAGTGGTTAAGGTATCCTGTATGCCAGATGCAGAGTGCTCCTGGCAGTATAGGTTCGAGTCACTTCTGGGGTGTGAGTTTTCAGTTGCATATATGCCTGGAGACCGTTCAGGCTTGTTCGCATTTGTGTTCCTCACGTGTGCCCCAAAGAATGAGGTGATTTGATAAAATACCATGCCCAAGATTACCATCAGAGTGCCGGTGGGGGGATGGGGAATTAGCCTTGGCTACCATCCACTTTTGTCCGGTCGTGTTGGTCGAGTGGTTAAGGTGTCCTGTACGCCAGATGCAGAGTGCTCCTGGCAGTATGGGTTCGAGTCACTTCTAGGGTATGAGTTTTCAGTTATATATATATATATATATATATATATATATATATATATATATATATATATATATATATATATGAATGCGGGAGTCTATATGTTTATTGAATACAATTGAGTGTTATTAGCCATATATTTACAAAGTTTTTGAATTGTTGAATTGACAGTATGTCGCCTGCCTGTTGCCAAAATGTGTTCCATAATTTTCGGCATTTGTGGTGATAAAACCGTCGGAAATGGTGTGTTTATACCTCGGGAGTGTCTCTCTGGCTGTCACACATCACACCTCTTGTTTGGCCGCGTGTTCTTGAGGGAGGTGCTGGTCGAGGAGGTAAGGGGTGGGTAGACTCACCGACCAGACACATGTTTTCTGTGTTGGACAGTCCGTAGGTCCGACAATGGGTCAAGAACGTGAACTTTGCTCCGCACCATGTGTAGCCATCTCGTCTGTTGTGTCTTACAGCTTCGGATAAGACTGGGGGCAGGAGTCTGAAAGTAGTGGTAAGTGCGCCATCGTAATTCTGATTTTTTAATTGTGGACAATCTGTGCTCTCAGTGAACTCATTTCAGTTTTTACGCAATCGCAAACGCGTAAAATTTGCAGTTGTATAGGGCAACTGAAAGCATTGAAATATTGACACTTTCTGAGACTAGCGAGTACTGGCTCAGATAGGTTCGTTAGTTAATGGCGCCTTTAGTTAGGGTAGTTCGCTGCATTTTTTACGCCAAGGAAATTAAGAGAACTGGCTGGTCGTACGCCCGTCAGCCGTGGAGGTGATGCGATGGCCGTCGTAAACACGTCAGCTTCCTAGCGCGCCGCTCCAGTCTTTCTCACACGTCTTGCTAAGAAAAAAAAAGCCATACATTTCCACTGCTAAAAAGGTAACTGGTAGATGGTACATCACTGTTTTCTTGTCCAGTCTTATCCAGGACATCCTTGTGTTCAGTAGAACTCCAGGTTGCAAGCCTTTTATCATGTCGTGGCCTAGTTGACTAGGGCGTGTGCGTGTTCATAGGTTCGATTCCTTATCACGGCTTCTACATAATTTTTTAATTGATGGAGTCACGTTAGTGTGATTACTCCCTGTGTATTATTATTATTATACAGATAATGAGTCACAATAACGTGGCAGAAGACGGGATGACCAAACTACACATCGGAAAGTGAAGACAACATTACGGTCCGTCCTGGACCATTAACAAGTGGTGGAATAGAGAGTGGAAGAGACATATTAATAGCACAAGAAAGTGAGATTGATGTCAGAGACATTTGTCTCTTCCACTCTCTATTCCACCACTTGTTAATGGTCCAGGACGGACCGTAATGTTGTCTTCACTTTCCGATGTGTAGTTTGGTCATCCAGTCTTCTGCCACGTTATTGTGACTCATTATCTGTATAATAATAATAATAATAATAATATTAATAATAATATTATTTTTATATCTTTGGTCACTTTTCATGTCATACTTCATCTTCCTCTGTCTCGTCTTTCTCCTTCCAACTCTCTCTCTCTCTCTCTCTCTCTCTCTCTCTCTCTCTCTCTCTCTCTCTCTCTCTCTCTCTCTCTCTCTCTCTCTCTCTCTCTCTCTCTCTCTCTCTCTCTCTCTCTGTCTCTCTCTCCCTCCCCCTCCGCACCCCCTCCCTCCGTTTACCTTCTCCCCCCCCCCCTAATACCTTACCCGAGCACCACGTCATTCTCAAGTCAGGAGAATATTTTTAGGCTGATTGATTGTGGCGGGGCGGCGCGGGCGGCCCCTCCCGCCTTTGTCACTCGCCCGCGCTTCGACAAAATACATGATTTGCATTTTCATAGCGTCAGGCCTTAGATGGAGGTCCTGGAGGGAGGTGAGGGAGGATGCTTGGGTGTTTGTCGTTGGAGGAATAGTGGGATGGAGTGATGAGGGAGTGACAAGGTAGCCTTGTTGAGCTTCTGGAGGCAGAGCTTCAGCTCTTGGGAGTCTGCCTCTCAATGCTCAATTGACGGGTGTGTCTCAACATATCTTCCTGAAATGAAAGTACTTATACTGATTATTTGGCCCAAAGTACCAATATGCAGTGATGGGACAACTAGTACACCACTGTTTGTACTATTAATTTTATAGACTCCGGAAAAAACTAAATGATAAAAACCTAACTTATATATTCGTATGCCTAGTATAGCAAATATATGTCCTGCATTAAACCTAGTATAGCAAATATATGTCCTGCATTAAACCTAGTATAGCAAATATATGTCCTGCATTAGACCTAGTATAGCAAATATATGTCCTGCATTAGACCTAAAATAGCGTCTTTTAGGCCTTGAATTGCTATGAAATGTTAGGTTAGGTTAGATTAGGTTACGCCTTATATTTGTTTTGCGGTTAAGAGTTTCCGGTTTGTCCAAATTCAATCATACAAAAGTCAACTTTCTGGTGGCCCATCACTGCATATTGGTACTTTCTGGTGGTCCATCACTGCATATTGGTACTTTCTGGTGGTCCATCACTGCATATTGGTACTTTCTGGTGGTCCATCACTGCATATTGGTACTTTCTGGTGGTCCATCACTGCATATTGGTACTTTCTGGGGGTCCATCACTGTATATTGGTACTTTCTGGGGGGTGCATCACTGCATATGGGTACTTTCTGGTGGTTCATCACTGCATATTGGTACTTTCTGGGGGTCCATCACTGCATATTGGTACTTTCTGGGGGTCCATCACTGCATATTGGTACTTTCTGGTGATCCATCACTGCATATTGGTACTTTCTGGTGGTCCATCACTGCATATTGGTACTTTCTGGTGGTCCATCACTACATATTGGTACTTTCTGGTGGTTCATCACTGCATATGGGTACTTTCTGGTGGTCCATCACTGCATATGGGTACTTTCTGGTGGTCCATCACTGCATATTGGTACTTTCTGGTTGTCCATAACTGCATATTGGTACTTTCTGGTGGTCCATTACTGCATATTGGTACTGTCTGGTGGTCCATAACTGCATATTGGTACTTTCTGGTGGTCCATCACTGCATATTGGTACTTTCTAGTGGTCCATCACTGCATATGGGTACTTTCTGGTGGTCCATCACTGCATATGGGTACTTTTTGGTGGTCCATCACTGCATATTGGTACTTTCTGGTGGTCCATCACTGCATATTGGTACTTTCTGGTGGTCCATCACTGCATATTGGTACTTTCTGGTTGTCCATAACTGCATATTGGTACTTTCTGGTGGTCCATTACTGCATATTGGTACTTTCTGGTGGTCCATAACTGCATATTGGTACTTTCTGGTGGTCCATAACTGCATATTGGTACTTTCTGGTGGTCCATCACTGCATATTGGTACTTTCTGGCGGTCCATTACTGCATATTGGTACTTTCTGGTGGTCCATCACTGCATATTGGTACTTTCTGGTGGTCCATTACTGCATATTGGTACTTTCTGGTGGTCCATAACTGCATATTGGTAATTTCTGGTGATCCGTCACTGCATATTGGTACTTTCTGGTGATCCATCACTGCATATTGCTACTTTCTGGTAGTCCATAACTGCATATTGGTACTTTCTGGTGATCCGTCTCTGCATATTGGTACTTTCTGGTGATCCGTCACTGCATATTGGTACTTTCTGGTGATCCATCACTGCATATGGGTACTTTCTGGTGATCCATCACTGCATATTGCTACTTTCTGGTGATCCGTCACTGCATATTGGTACTTTCTGGTGATCCATCACTGCATATGTGTACTTTCTGGTGATCCATCACTGCATATTGGTACTTTCTGGTGATCCGTCACTGCATATTGGTACTTTCTGGTGGTCCGTCACTGCATATTGGTACTTTCCACCAAGCAATTATTACAAACACTTTGATTTGTTTAGGGTGGGCTGGTGTGTACAGGTTCGTGAACCCGCTGCGTGCTGTCATATTTTTTTTAATCTATGTATGAATTCTCACCCCATTCCGTTCTTTGTTTCGTTCCATTTACTTCACTGTCACTTAAGCCGTTCTTTCTGACATCTCGGTGGCACGTTCTCGTACTTAGTTTTCATGTGTGTTCTTGTTCGTATACCACCCAATTCAATTTGTATATTTTGTAAATTCCACGAGGAATTTTTCATGTGGTAATGCCTTAATGTTTCTTCTGTCTTTCAGTGATTTGCAGTTTGGTTTCTGAAATCTTTCCTGGTATCGCATATTTTGAAATCTGGGCCTAGTCTGTTGGCATACCTCTGTATTTTGTCAATTTCATTTTGTGATTGAGAAAATATGTATTCCATTCTAGAGCCACATATTCCAGAATAGTTCTGATATATGTAGTATAGAGAACATTAATGAGTTGTCTGAAGGCGGTTCTTATGTTATCCTCGTAACTCCCAGGTAACGTCACACTCCAGGAGAGTTTCCCATCCAATTTAGTACCTTATATCTGGCCTACTGACTCACCACATATCTCATTACATTGTCTTAAATTTAAAATGGTAAGATATAATACAATGTTAAATTTTAGCAGCCACTTACAACATTTATTCAAGGACCTCCTGGAACACTTTGAAGGACAAGAAAACCGCTAAAGCACTTAAGAGAGGCAAGAGGATCGTTAAAACACTTAAGAGAGTTGAAGAGTTGGTCGCTAAGTTGTTCTACTCTCTGGAACACTTTCTCAGGGAGGCAGTGAGGTAGCCGGCAGGCTCGAACCCTTACTGAGGGAGTCCTTCATAACCTGCCCTCACCCACCTGTCCGCACCCACCTGCCCGCACCCACCTGTCCGCACCCACCTGTCCACACCCACCTGTCCACACCCACCTGTCCTCACCCACCTGTCCTCACCCACCTGTCCGCACCCACCTGTCCGCACCCACCTGCCCTCACCCACCTGTCCGCACCCACCTGTCCGCACCCACCTGTCCGCACCCACCTGTCCGCACCCACCTGTCCGCACCCACCTGTCCGCACCCACCTGTCCGCACCCACCTGCCCTCACCCACCTGTCCGCACCCACCTGTCTGCACCCACCTGTCCGCACCCACCTGTCCGCACCCACCTGCCCTCACCCACCTGTCCGCACCCACCTGTCCGCACCCACCTGTCCGCACCCACCTGTCCGCACCCACCTGTCCGCACCCACCTGTCCGCACCCACCTGTCCGCACCCACCTGTCCGCACCCACCTGTCCGCACCCACCTGTCCGCACCCACCTGTCCGCACCCACCTGTCCGCACCCACCTGTCCGCACCCACCTGTCCGCACCCACCTGCCCTCACCCACCTGTCCGCACCCACCTGTCCGCACCCACCTGTCCGCACCCACCTGTCCGCACCCACCTGTCCGCACCCACCTGTCCGCACCCACCTGTCCGCACCCACCTGTCCGCACCCACCTGTCCGCACCCACCTGTCCGCACCCACCTGCCCTCACCCACCTGTCCGCACCCACCTGTCCGCACCCACCTGTCCGCACCCACCTGCCCTCACCCACCTGTCCGCACCCACCTGTCCGCACCCACCTGTCCGCACCCACCTGTCCGCACCCACCTGTCCGCACCCACCTGCCCTCACCCACCTGTCCGCACCCACCTGTCCGCACCCACCTGTCCGCACCCACCTGTCCGCACCCACCTGTCCGCACCCACCTGTCCGCACCCACCTGTCCGCACCCACCTGCCCTCACCCACCTGCCCTCACCCACCTGTCCTCACCCACCTGTCCGCACCCACCTGTCCGCACCCACCTGTCCGCACCCACCTGTCCGCACCCACCTGTCCGCACCCACCTGTCCGCACCCACCTGTCCGCACCCACCTGCCCTCACCCACCTGCCCTCACCCACCTGTCCTCACCCACCTGTCCGCACCCACCTGTCCGCACCCACCTGTCCGCACCCACCTGTCCGCACCCACCTGTCCGCACCCACCTGTCCGCACCCACCTGTCCGCACCCACCTGCCCTCACCCACCTGTCCGCACCCACCTGTCCGCACCCACCTGTCCGCACCCACCTGCCCTCACCCACCTGTCCGCACCCACCTGTCCGCACCCACCTGTCCGCACCCACCTGTCCGCACCCACCTGTCCGCACCCACCTGCCCTCACCCACCTGTCCGCACCCACCTGTCCGCACCCACCTGTCCGCACCCACCTGTCCGCACCCACCTGCCCTCACCCACCTGTCCGCACCCACCTGTCCGCACCCACCTGCCCTCACCCACCTGTCCGCACCCACCTGTCCGCACCCACCTGTCCGCACCCACCTGTCCGCACCCACCTGTCCGCACCCACCTGTCCGCACCCACCTGTCCGCACCCACCTGCCCGCACCCACCTGTCCGCACCCACCTGTCCGCACCCACCTGTCCGCACCCACCTGTCCGCACCCACCTGTCCGCACCCACCTGTCCGCACCCACCTGTCCGCACCCACCTGTCCGCACCCACCTGCCCTCACCCACCTGTCCGCACCCACCTGTCCGCACCCACCTGCCCTCACCCACCTGTCCGCACCCACCTGTCCGCACCCACCTGTCCGCACCCACCTGTCCGCACCCACCTGTCCGCACCCACCTGTCCGCACCCACCTGTCCGCACCCACCTGTCCGCACCCACCTGCCCGCACCCACCTGTCCGCACCCACCTGTCCGCACCCACCTGTCCGCACCCACCTGTCCGCACCCACCTGTCCGCACCCACCTGTCCGCACCCACCTGTCCGCACCCACCTGTCCGCACCCACCTGTCCGCACCCACCTGTCCGCACCCACCTGTCCGCACCCACCTGTCCGCACCCACCTGTCCGCACCCACCTGCCCTCACCCACCTGTCCGCACCCACCTGTCCGCACCCACCTGTCCGCACCCACCTGTCCGCACCCACCTGTCCGCACCCACCTGCCCTCACCCACCTGTCCGCACCCACCTGTCCGCACCCACCTGTCCGCACCCACCTGTCCGCACCCACCTGTCCGCACCCACCTGCCCTCACCCACCTGTCCGCACCCACCTGTCCGCACCCACCTGCCCTCACCCACCTGTCCGCACCCACCTGTCCGCACCCACCTGTCCGCACCCACCTGTCCGCACCCACCTGTCCGCACCCACCTGTCCGCACCCACCTGTCCGCACCCACCTGCCCGCACCCACCTGTCCGCACCCACCTGTCCGCACCCACCTGTCCGCACCCACCTGTCCGCACCCACCTGTCCGCACCCACCTGTCCGCACCCACCTGTCCGCACCCACCTGTCCGCACCCACCTGTCCGCACCCACCTGCCCGCACCCACCTGTCCGCACCCACCTGTCCGCACCCACCTGTCCGCACCCACCTGTCCGCACCCACCTGTCCGCACCCACCTGTCCGCACCCACCTGTCCGCACCCACCTGCCCTCACCCACCTGCCCTCACCCACCTGTCCTCACCCACCTGTCCGCACCCACCTGTCCGCACCCACCTGTCCGCACCCACCTGTCCGCACCCACCTGTCCGCACCCACCTGTCCGCACCCACCTGTGAACCGATAACAGTAAAAACTAGTAAATAAAATAATGGGAAGTGTTAGTGTGGGTTGTTAATTATTCGTTAACGTAGCCTTGTTATCAATACATGCAGTGACAATATTCGTTAACGTAGCCTTGTTATCAATACATGCAGTGACAATATTCGTTAACGTAGCCTTGTTATCAATACATGCAGTGACAATATTCGTTAACGTAGCCTTGTTATCAATACATGCAGTGACAATATTCGTTAACGTAGCCTTGTTATCAATACATGCAGTGACAATATTCGTTAACGTAGCCTTGTTATCAATACATGCAGTGACAATATTCGTTAACGTGGCCTTGTTATCAATACATGCAGTGACAATATTCGTTAACGTAGCCTTGTTATCAATACATGCAGTGACAATATTCGTTAACGTAGCCTTGTTATCAATACATGCAGTGACAATATTCGTTAACGTAGCCTTGTTATCAATACATGCAGTGACAATATTCGTTAACGTAGCCTTGTTATCAATACATGCAGTGACAATATTCGTTAACGTAGCCTTGTTATCAATACATGCAGTGACAATATTCGTTAACGTAGCCTTGTTATCAATACATGCAGTGACAATATTCGTTAACGTAGCCTTGTTATCAATACATGCAGTGACAATATTCGTTAACGTAGCCTTGTTATCAATACATGCAGTGACAATATTCGTTAACGTAGCCTTGTTATCAATACATGCAGTGACAATATTCGTTAACGTAGCCTTGTTATCAATACATGCAGTGACAATATTCGTTAACGTAGCCTTGTTATCAATACATGCAGTGACAATATTCGTTAACGTAGCCTTGTTATCAATACATGCAGTGACAATATTCGTTAACGTAGCCTTGTTATCAATACATGCAGTGACAATATTCGTTAACGTAGCCTTGTTATCAATACAATGCAGTGACAATATTCGTTAACGTAGCCTTGTTATCAATACATGCAGTGACAATATTCGTTAACGTAGCCTTGTTATCAATACATGCAGTGACAATATTCGTTAACGTAGCCTTGTTATCAATACATGCAGTGACAATATTCGTTAACGTAGCCTTGTTATCAATACAATGCAGTGACAATATTCGTTAACGTAGCCTTGTTATCAATACATGCAGTGACAATATTCGTTAACGTAGCCTTGTTATCAATACATGCAGTGACAATATTCGTTAACGTAGCCTTGTTATCAATACATGCAGTGACAATATTCGTTAACGTAGCCTTGTTATCAATACATGCAGTGACAATATTCGTTAACGTAGCCTTGTTATCAATACATGCAGTGACAATATTCGTTAACGTAGCCTTGTTATCAATACATGCAGTGACAATATTCGTTAACGTAGCCTTGTTATCAATACATGCAGTGACAATATTCGTTAACGTAGCCTTGTTATCAATACATGCAGTGACAATATTCGTTAACGTAGCCTTGTTATCAATACATGCAGTGACAATATTCGTTAACGTAGCCTTGTTATCAATACATGCAGTGACAATATTCGTTAACGTAGCCTTGTTATCAATACATGCAGTGACAATATTCGTTAACGTAGCCTTGTTATCAATACATGCAGTGACAATATTCGTTAACGTAGCCTTGTTATCAATACATGCAGTGACAATATTCGTTAACGTAGCCTTGTTATCAATACATGCAGTGACAATATTCGTTAACGTAGCCTTGTTATCAATACATGCAGTGACAATATTCGTTAACGTAGCCCTTGTTATCAATACATGCAGTGACAATATTCGTTAACGTAGCCTTGTTATCAATACATGCAGTGACAATATTCGTTAACGTAGCCTTGTTATCAATACATGCAGTGACAATATTCGTTAACGTAGCCTTGTTATCAATACATGCAGTGACAATATTCGTTAACGTAGCCTTGTTATCAATACATGCAGTGACAATATTCGTTAACGTAGCCTTGTTATCAATACATGCAGTGACAATATTCGTTAACGTAGCCTTGTTATCAATACATGCAGTGACAATATTCGTTAACGTAGCCTTGTTATCGATACATGCAGTGACAATATTCGTTAACGTAGCCTTGTTATCAATACATGCAGTGACAATATTCGTTAACGTAGCCTTGTTATCAATACATGCAGTGACAATATTCGTTAACGTAGCCTTGTTATCAATACATGCAGTGACAATATTCGTTAACATAGCCTTGTTATCGATACATGCAGTGACAATATTCGTTAACGTAGCCTTGTTATCAATACAGGCAGTGACAATATTCGTTAACGTAGCCTTGTTATCAATACATGCAGTGACAATATTCGTTAACGTAGCCTTGTTATCAATACATGCAGTGACAATATTCGTTAACGTAGCCTTGTTATCGATACATGCAGTGACAATATTCGTTAACGTAGCCTTGTTATCAATACATGCAGTGACAATATTCGTTAACGTAGCCTTGTTATCAATACATGCAGTGACAATATTCGTTAACGTAGCCTTGTTATCAATACATGCAGTGACAATATTCGTTAACGTAGCCTTGTTATCAATACATGCAGTGACAATATTCGTTAACGTAGCCTTGTTATCAATACATGCAGTGACAATATTCGTTAACGTAGCCTTGTTATCAATACATGCAGTGACAATATTCGTTAACGTAGCCTTGTTATCAATACATGCAGTGACAATATTCGTTAACGTAGCCTTGTTATCAATACATGCAGTGACAATATTCGTTAACGTAGCCTTGTTATCAATACATGCAGTGACAATATTCGTTAACGTAGCCTTGTTATCAATACAGGCAGTGACAATATTCGTTAACGTAGCCTTGTTATCAATACATGCAGTGACAATATTCGTTAACGTAGCCTTGTTATCAATACAGGCAGTGACAATATTCGTTAACGTAGCCTTGTTATCAATACATGCAGTGACAATATTCGTTAACGTAGCCTTGTTATCAATACATGCAGTGACAATATTCGTTAACGTAGCCTTGTTATCAATACAAGCAGTGACAATATTCGTTAACGTAGCCTTGTTATCAATACATGCAGTGACAATATTCGTTAACGTAGCCTTGTTATCAATACATGCAGTGACAATATTCGTTAACGTAGCCTTGTTATCAATACATGCAGTGACAATATTCGTTAACGTAGCCTTGTTATCAATACATGCAGTGACAATATTCGTTAACGTAGCCTTGTTATCAATACATGCAGTGACAATATTCGTTAACGTAGCCTTGTTATCAATACATGCAGTGACAATATTCGTTAACGTAGCCTTGTTATCAATACATGCAGTGACAATATTCGTTAACGTAGCCTTGTTATCAATACATGCAGTGACAATATTCGTTAACGTAGCCTTGTTATCAATACATGCAGTGACAATATTCGTTAACGTAGCCTTGTTATCAATACATGCAGTGACAATATTCGTTAACGTAGCCTTGTTATCAATACATGCAGTGACAATATTCGTTAACGTAGCCTTGTTATCAATACATGCAGTGACAATATTCGTTAACGTAGCCTTGTTATCAATACATGCAGTGACAATATTCGTTAACGTAGCCTTGTTATCAATACATGCAGTGACAATATTCGTTAACGTAGCCTTGTTATCAATACATGCAGTGACAATATTCGTTAACGTAGCCTTGTTATCAATACATGCAGTGACAATATTCGTTAACGTAGCCTTGTTATCAATACATGCAGTGACAATATTCGTTAACGTAGCCTTGTTATCAATACATGCAGTGACAATATTCGTTAACGTAGCCTTGTTATCAATACATGCAGTGACAATATTCGTTAACGTAGCCTTGTTATCAATACATGCAGTGACAATATTCGTTAACGTAGCCTTGTTATCAATACATGTTAATTATTCGTTAACGTAGCCTTGTTATCAATACATGTTAATTATTCGTTAACGTAGCCTTGTTATCAATACATGCAGTGACAATATTCAAAAAAGTATAATTAAACAAATGGGGTGAAGTATTTACGAGTTGGGATTCGAACAGGGGTCGTCACCAAAGCACTATTTGAGAAATATTTGAACGCCATCAGTTATGAGTCGTGTGCTAAGCGTTTTTCCCTCATAAACAGGGGGGGGGGAAGGGGGGGATTTACGAGCGCTTAGCTTTTGTTGATGTGAGTGGAATTCAAACACGCTAGATTGCAAGGCTTCCACACCTCTCTCTCTCCGTCCAATAGCTGGTTTGGTATTAGGCTTTAAACCTCCACAATATCCTACTGCGGCCCGTCCTCGTCAACCAAGGCCAAATACGGGCAAATCCAACCGCCAAATCTCTCCTTAATTGTGAATGAAAATCGTTCTGATACGACTCGCAGCTGATGACGTTCAATGAGTGCTTCGTTGACAACTGCTGTTCGAATGGCAGCTCTCTAAATGCTTCACCCACGTAGTACAAATGCAAATATATGCCAACGTGACCTAAACACCTAATCTAACCTAATATATACTTATGTCCGAGAAAAAATCTTATTTTTAATACACATTACATTAAAATTAATGAATACGGCTTTGGTGAAGGCCGCCGCATGAACGGGCTTAGCCTGAGGACAGGTTACCTGTTGACTAGCCAGCAAGTATAAATAATCCCAGAACAGTCAAGGTTAAAGTGAATGCTGTGTATATACACTGAGACGCGGGTATACCCCTCGGTGTGTATACTGTATATCCCTCGGTGTGTATACTGTATATCCCTCAGTGACAACAATTAAATACTTAATATTATACTTAATATTATACTTAATATTATACTTAATATTATACTTAATATTATACTTAATATTATACTTAATATTATACTTAATATTATACTTAATATTATACTTAATATTATACTTAATATTATTTGATTATATTTGGCGTCAAAACACAAACACGTGGACTTAAATGACCAGAATATACTTGATGTTGTTAAGGAGGGGATATATACAGTATATTAAATTATATTCACAAGTGTATATATTTTCCGTCACCGAGAGCCGGTCGGCCGAGCTAACAGCATGCTGGATTTGTGATCCTGTGGTCCTGGGTTCGATCCCAGGCGCCGGCGAGAAACAATGGGCAGAGTTTCTTTCACCCTAAGCTCCTGTTACCTAGCAGTAAAATAGGTACCTGGGTGTTAGTCAGCTGTCACGGGCTGCTTCCTGGGGGTGGAGGCCTGGTCGAGGACCGGGCCGCGGGGACACTAAAAATCCCCGAAATCATCTCAAGATAACCTCAAGGAAGGTCATAGCTTTGTCTTTGGCTCTGACAATTACCATCCATTTCTGAACACCATTTGCCAGTGGTGGAGGCGAGGTGGTCGCCGGTGGTGGAGGCGAGGTGGTCGCCGGTGGTGATGGAGGTGAAGTGGTCGCCGGTGGTGGAGGCGAGGTGGTCGCCGGTGGTGGAGGCGAGGTGGTCGCCGGTGGTGATGGAGGTGAAGTGGTCGCCGGTGGTGGAGGCGAGGTGGTCGCCGGTGGTGGAGGCGAGGTGGTCGCCGGTGGTGATGGAGGTGAAGTGGTCGCCGGTGGTGGAGGCGAGGTGGTCGCCGGTGGTGGTGGAGGCGAGGTGGTCGCCGGTGGTGGAGGCGAGGTGGTCGCCGGTGGTGGTGGAGGCGAGGTGGTCGCCGGTGGTGGAGGCGAGGTGGTCGCCGGTGGTGGAGGGGAGGTGGTCGCCGGTGGTGGAGGCACAAGGGGAGGGGTACAGGAGGTAATACTGAAGAGTTGTGTGTAGCAAGAATTCCGTCGCCACTTGTGTTACACAGTAAACATCCCGCAGTAATGAAGACAGGTGTAGGGAGCAGGAGACCAGATACAAGGTATCATTTGGGAGATGAAATACTTCAAGAGTCAGAGAGAGAGAAAGACCTGGGGGTTGATATCACGCCAGATCTGTCCCCTGAAGCTCATATCAAGAGGATAACATCAGCGGTATATGCCAGGTTGGCTAACATAAGAACGGCCTTTAGAAACTTGTGTAAGGAATCTTTCAGAACATTATATACCACATATGTCAGACCAATCCTGGAGTATGTGACTCCAGCTGAGAGGTATGAGCTACAAGGACAGACTACGGGAATTAAACCTCACGTCACTGGGAGACAGAAGATTTAGAGGGGACATGATCACCACATACAAGTTTCTCAGTGGAATTGATAGAGTAGATAAAGACAGACTATTTACCATAAGGGGCACACGCACTAGGGGACATAAGTGGAAATTGAGTACCCAAATGAGCCATAGAGCCATAGCGATTAAGGATGTCCAAAGACAACCCCTTGAAATCTAGTACAAGAAAATTATAGGCAAGTAATGTATTTTTTATAGAGATTACTACAAAATTGTATAGCTCTAAATTGTAAATTGGTTTGCTCATCCAAGAAGCTAAGTTATTTGTCAAATACTGACGTTGAATTAAATAAGTCAATATTTTACCTCTGCAGCAGACCACTGTCAGGGTAAATCATCCATACGTATAATGACAAGCGATTTTTCTCAACAAATTAATTAATTTTATAACATATGGAAGGTTTAGTAAGGTGTATTTGTTATCTGTCTTTGTCTGAACCATCGCTACAAGTCTGCGGTCATCCTCTGTTACCCATTTTCTTCGTAAGGTGCGGAGCCCTGAAGGGGTGACTTAACACATTTACTCACCATAATCTGTTAACTGGCCGTTGCAGGTTATCATTCAGGCGACGGTGCTAATGCCTGATTGACAAGTGTCAAAATGATGTACCTTGCATTCATCAGATCATTAGTGGATTATGAATGAATTTGAATTTTTTTTTATGCTGCACTTCTGCTTGCTAGGAAGCCTTAAGTAAATAATAATAATAATAATAATAATTTTTATTTAGGCAAAGGTACATACACAAAGAGATTTTACAAAGTTTGTTGGCTTTATAGATAAGAGCTAGTACATACAATGCCTAAAGCCACTATTACGCAAAGCGTTTCGGGCAGAATAAAGCTTGGAGGGCTTGAAAAATTGCATAACGAAGCTTAGAGGATTATCTTTACGTGCCCTCGTACCACACGTATACTTAATATTTAATGAGAAAGGAACTTAATATTCCGAGCGACATCGATCGTGTTACTGAAATTAACTATAAAATTGGTATAAAAATTCAAAATTATTAATGATGGTAACAGAGTCCATTTCATGTACTCGCCTAGTTGTGCTTGCGGGGGTTGAGCTTTGGCTCTTTGGTCCTGCCTCTCAACTTCCAATCGACTGGTATATAGATTTCTGAGCCTACCGGGCTCTATCATATCTATATATGAAACTGTGTATGGAGTCAGCCTCCACCACATCACTGCCTAATGCATTCCATCTGTTAACTACTCTGACACTGAAGAAGTTCTTTCTAACATTCCTGTGGCTCATTTGGGAACTAAGTTTCCCCCTGTGTCCCCTTGTTCGAGTACCTCCATTGCTAAAATGTTTATCTTTATCTACCCTGTCAATTCCTCTGAGAATTTTATATGTAGTGATCATATGTCCCCTAACTCTTCTGTCTTCCAGTGTCGTAAGTTCCAGTAATCTTTCCTCGCAGCTTACGCCCCCGCATCTCAAGGGACTAACCTGGTGGCATACCTCTGAACCTTTTCTAACTTCGTTTTGTGTTTGGCTAGATGTGGACTCTACGCTGGTGTCACATATTCCAGGATTGGTCTGACATATGAGGTATACAAGGTTTTGATCATTCCTTACACAATTTTCTGAAGGCAGTTCTTATGTTCGCAATTCTTACATACGCCGCTGATGCTATCCTTTTGATGTAGGCTTCAGGGGACAGGTTCGGTGTGATTTCAACCCCCAAATCTTTCTCTCTTCTTGACTCCTGAAGAATTTCCTCTCCCAGTTGGTACCTTGTGTTTGGCCTTCTGCTCCCCACGCCTATCTTCATCCCTTTGCACTTGCTCGAGTTAAACTCTAGTACCCATTTGTTGGACAATGCCTTCAGTCTGTCCAGGTCATCCTTTAGCCTCTCGTTATCCTCCTCTGTCTTAATCCTTCTCATAAGTTTAGCATCATCAGCAAACATTGAAGGGAATGAGTCTATACCTTCTGGAAGATCATTCACTTATATCAGAAATGAGATAAGTCCAAGTACAGAACCCTGCGGGACTCCACTGGTGACATCCCGCCCGTCTGAGGTCTCACCCCTTACAGTAGCTCTCTGTTTCCCGTTGTTTAGGTACTCCCTTATCCATTAGAGCACCTACCACGTACTCCAATTTGTTTTTCCAGCTTATGCAACAGTCTCTTATGGGTAACTGTGTCAAACGCTTTCTGACAATTCAAGAAAATGCAGTCTGTCCCATCCTTCTACGACTTGCCTAATGCTTGTTGCTTGGTCATGGAATTCTATTAAACCTGTGAGAATAGAGAATGTGGATTCCATTTCACGTTGGCCTCCGAATGCATGATAGAGCTGATGAGTTAGCCAAAGAATCTGTTTTTAAAGAAGAATTGAGTATAACGTTAGATTGTCAATAAGCAGTCTGAGAGCAGCAATATACCAAGACCTTCAACAAAATCTTGTAGATCTGAGGCAAAGTGAAATCGCCACCAGTAATTCCATCTATCATCATACTATCATGCAAGAGGAGCCACACATCTATGGTTCATCCAATAAAATCAGCAGACTTCTAGATGTTACTACTGCTCGGCTTAGACTCAACTATAGGTATCTCTGAGAACTTTAATTATCTGCCGATGTAGACCTGACCAAATGTAAACTGTGTCGACAAAATTACTCGCACACCCTCCGTCACTATGTGATGGAGTGCGAAAAGATACGTGAATTCAGAGAAAATTATATAACAAATGTTCAGGAGATGTTTAAATATCTCCTTCAAATGATCTGCTACCAGAAATTTTAGCCAAATATCCCCAGTTTGCTAACTGTAGGTAGTAACTAAATAATTGTAACCTATCCACCGCTGCCCACTGGATGGGGGGGGGGCGGTGTGCAGGACAAACATATCAATTGTGACACTAGCTCTCCACATATGTCAGTTGCTTAATTTAAAAACTGTACTTGTGGTCGATCTCGAACCCATTGTTGATGTGACGATGTGCATTGAATTTTGTAACTAGCTCATCAAGATTGTAACTTGCTTAGCTAAATGAATTGTGGGGTTCAGTCCCTGAGCCCATTATGTGCCTCTGTAACCCTTTCCCCTTCCGCCCACAAGATGGGTATGGGGTGCAGAATAAATTAACTAAAATAAACTGCTAGGTGCGACTCGCGATGGGCACTCAGCCGCCTTGTGTAAAAGCAAATCTAACATGAAATGTATCATACTGAATAAGCAGTCCATTGCCTTTACATGATATCCAAAACATAATTAAGAAAGAACTAGGACCCCCTCCCCCCCCCCCACTACCCCCAAGACAGTGTTGGGTAAATATACCCCTAAATCAACGTTGATATAACGTTTGTGAAGAATGATTAACTCTTGAGAGAGCTCGTCAGTGGCTCTGTAAGACTAACAAGCTGATGGATCAGGCGCTCCCCAACTCCGACATTGATCCTGGTGCTCTCAACACCGCCGGATGGATCCTGGTGCTCTCAACACCGCCGGATGGATCCTGGTGCTCTCAACACCGCCGGATGGATCCTGGTGCTCTCAACACCGCCGGATGGATCCTGGTGCTCTCAACACCGCCGGATGGATCCTGGTGCTCTCAACACCGCTGGATGGATCCTGGTGCTCTCAACACCGCCGGATGGATCCTGGTGCTCTCAACACCGCCGGATGGATCCTGGTGCTCTCAACACCGCTGGATGGATCCTGGTGCTCTCAACACCGCTGGATGGATCCTGGTGCTCTCAACACCGCCGGATGGATCCTGGTGCTCTCAACACCGCCGGATGGATCCTGGTGCTCTCAACACCGCTGGATGGATCCTGGTGCTCTCAACACCGCCGGATGGATCCTGGTGCTCTCAACACCGCCGGATGGATCCTGGTGCTCTCAACACCGCTGGATGGATCCTGGTGCTCTCAACACCGCTGGATGGATCCTGGTGCTCTCAACACCGCCGGATGGATCCTGGTGCTCTCAACACCGCCGGATGGATCCTGGTGCTCTCAACACCGCTGGATGGATCCTGGTGCTCTCAACACCGCTGGATGGATCCTGGTGCTCTCAACACCGCTGGATGGATCCTGGTGCTCTCAACACCGCTGGATGGATCCTGGTGCTCTCAACACCGCCGGATGGATCCTGGTGCTCTCAACACCGCTGGATGGATCCTGGTGCTCTCAACACCGCCGGATGGATCCTGGTGCTCTCAACACCGCCGGATGGATCCTGGTGCTCTCAACACCGCCGGATGGATCCTGGTGCTCTCAACACCGCCGGATGGATCCTGGTGCTCTCAACACCGCCGGATGGATCCTGGTGCTCTCAACACCGCCGGATGGATCCTGGTGCTCTCAACACCGCCGGATGGATCCTGGTGCTCTCAACACCGCCGGATGGATCCTGGTGCTCTCAACACCGCCGGATGGATCCTGGTGCTCTCAACACCGCTGGATGGATCCTGGTGCTCTCAACACCGCCGGATGGATCCTGGTGCTCTCAACACCGCCGGATGGATCCTGGTGCTCTCAACACCGCCGGATGGATCCTGGTGCTCTCAACACCGCTGGATGGATCCTGGTGCTCTCAACACCGCCGGATGGATCCTGGTGCTCTCAACACCGCCGGATGGATCCTGGTGCTCTCAACACCGCTGGATGGATCCTAGTGCTCTCAACACCGCTGGATGGATCCTGGTGCTCTCAACACCGCTGGATGGATCCTGGTGCTCTCAACACCGCTGGATGGATCCTGGTGCTCTCAACACCGCCGGATGGATCCTGGTGCTCTCAACACCGCTGGATGGATCCTGGTGCTCTCAACACCGCCGGATGGATCCTGGTGCTCTCAACACCGCTGGATGGATCCTGGTGCTCTCAACACCGCTGGATGGATCCTGGTGCTCTCAACACCGCTGGATGGATCCTGGTGCTCTCAACACCGCTGGATGGATCCTGGTGCTCTCAACACCGCCGGATGGATCCTGGTGCTCTCAACACCGCCGGATGGATCCTGGTGCTCTCAACACCGCTGGATGGATCCTGGTGCTCTCAACACCGCCGGATGGATCCTGGTGCTCTCAACACCGCCGGATGGATCCTGGTGCTCTCAACACCGCTGGATGGATCCTGGTGCTCTCAACACCGCTGGATGGATCCTGGTGCTCTCAACACCGCCGGATGGATCCTGGTGCTCTCAACACCGCCGGATGGATCCTGGTGCTCTCAACACCGCTGGATGGATCCTGGTGCTCTCAACACCGCCGGATGGATCCTGGTGCTCTCAACACCGCCGGATGGATCCTGGTGCTCTCAACACCGCTGGATGGATCCTGGTGCTCTCAACACCGCTGGATGGATCCTGGTGCTCTCAACACCGCCGGATGGATCCTGGTGCTCTCAACACCGCCGGATGGATCCTGGTGCTCTCAACACCGCTGGATGGATCCTGGTGCTCTCAACACCGCTGGATGGATCCTGGTGCTCTCAACACCGCTGGATGGATCCTGGTGCTCTCAACACCGCTGGATGGATCCTGGTGCTCTCAACACCGCCGGATGGATCCTGGTGCTCTCAACACCGCTGGATGGATCCTGGTGCTCTCAACACCGCCGGATGGATCCTGGTGCTCTCAACACCGCCGGATGGATCCTGGTGCTCTCAACACCGCCGGATGGATCCTGGTGCTCTCAACACCGCCGGATGGATCCTGGTGCTCTCAACACCGCCGGATGGATCCTGGTGCTCTCAACTCCGCCGGATGGATCCTGGTGCTCTCAACACCGCCGGATGGATCCTGGTGCTCTCAACACCGCCGGATGGATCCTGGTGCTCTCAACACCGCCGGATGGATCCTGGTGCTCTCAACACCGCTGGATGGATCCTGGTGCTCTCAACACCGCCGGATGGATCCTGGTGCTCTCAACACCGCCGGATGGATCCTGGTGCTCTCAACACCGCCGGATGGATCCTGGTGCTCTCAACACCGCTGGATGGATCCTGGTGCTCTCAACACCGCCGGATGGATCCTGGTGCTCTCAACACCGCCGGATGGATCCTGGTGCTCTCAACACCGCTGGATGGATCCTAGTGCTCTCAACACCGCTGGATGGATCCTGGTGCTCTCAACACCGCTGGATGGATCCTGGTGCTCTCAACACCGCTGGATGGATCCTGGTGCTCTCAACACCGCCGGATGGATCCTGGTGCTCTCAACACCGCTGGATGGATCCTGGTGCTCTCAACACCGCCGGATGGATCCTGGTGCTCTCAACACCGCTGGATGGATCCTGGTGCTCTCAACACCGCTGGATGGATCCTGGTGCTCTCAACACCGCTGGATGGATCCTGGTGCTCTCAACACCGCTGGATGGATCCTGGTGCTCTCAACACCGCTGGATGGATCCTGGTGCTCTCAACACCGCCGGATGGATCCTGGTGCTCTCAACACCGCCGGATGGATCCTGGTGCTCTCAACACCGCCGGATGGATCCTGGTGCTCTCAACACCGCCGGATGGATCCTGGTGCTCTCAACACCGCCGGATGGATCCTGGTGCTCTCAACACCGCCGGATGGATCCTGGTGCTCTCAACACCGCCGGATGGATCCTGGTGCTCTCAACACCGCCGGATGGATCCTGGTGCTCTCAACACCGCCGGATGGCAGCTCTCTGGTGCTCTCAACACCGCCGGATGGCAGCTCTCTGGTGCTCTCAACACCGCCGGATGGCAGCTCTCTGGTGCTCTCAACACCGCCGGATGGCAGCTCTCTGGTGCTCTCAACACCGCCGGATGGCAGCTCTCTGGCGCTGCCGTCATTGCTCGTCCTCCAACAAAAAATATCGCATTTCGTTCGTATGCGTTAAGGCGAAAAATTGTCGTACTAGAAAACAGAAGCGGCTCGCGAAAGTGACGTACTGTCCCGTTTTCTGTTTTGGGTTCTCTGGTAGGTTAGGAAACGGCACTTTAAATTGACCGTTTTATGGACGTTGGGAAAACTTAGGAGGACGGGCTGCACGAGGAGTGGAGGCAAGATAAACCCGAGTGATGATGGCTCAGCAGGTCCTGCTTAGACGACGTGATCAAGCGCCGACGACAAGCCCCACTACTCACTACCCAGCAGCCCGAGGCGCCGACGACAAGCCCCACTACTCACTACCCAGCAGCCCGAGGCGCCGACGACAAGCCCCACTACTCACTACCCACCAGCCCGAGGCGCCGACGACAAGCCCCACTACTCACTACCCAGCAGCCCGAGGCGCCGTCGACAAGCCCCACCACCCACCAGCCCGAGGCGCCGACGACAAGCCCCACTACCCACCACCCCTCAGCCCGAGGCGCCGACGACAAGCCCCACTACTCACTACCCAGCAGCCCGAGGCGCCGACGACAAGCCCCACCACCCCACCACCCACCAGCCCGAGGCGCCGACGACAAGCCCCACTACCCACCACCCACCAGCCCGAGGCGCCGACGACAAGCCCCACTACCCCACCACCCACCAGCCCGAGGCGCCGACGACAAGCCCCACTACTCACTACCCAGCAGCCCGAGGCGCCGACGACAAGCCCCACCACCCCACCACCCACCAGCCCGAGGCGCCGACGACAAGCCCCACTACCCACCACCCACCAGCCCGAGGCGCCGACGACAAGCCCCACTACCCCACCACCCACCAGCCCGAGGCGCCGACGACAAGCCCCACCACCCACCAGCCCGAGGTGCCGACGACAAGCCCCACCACCCACCAGCCCGAGGCGCCGACGACAAGCCCCACCACCCACCAGCCCGAGGTGCCGACGACAAGCCCCACCACCCACCAGCCCGAGGCGCCGACGACAAGCCCCACCACCCACCAGCCACCAGCCCGAGGTGCCGACGACAAGCCCCACCACCCACCAGCCCGAGGTGCCGACGACAAGCCCCACCACCCACCAGCCCGAGGCGCCGACGACAAGCCCCACCACCCACCAGCCACCAGCCCGAGGTGCCGACGACAAGCCCCACCACCCACCAGCCCGAGGCGCCGACGACAAGCCCCACCACCCACCAGCCCGAGGCGCCGACGACAAGCCCCACCACCCACCAGCCACCAGCCCGAGGTGCCGACGACAAGCCCCACCACCCACCAGCCCGAGGTGCCGACGACAAGCCCCACCACCCACCAGCCCGAGGCGCCGACGACAAGCCCCACCACCCACCAGCCACCAGCCCGAGGTGCCGACGACAAGCCCCACCACCCACCAGCCCGAGGCGCCGACGACAAGCCCCACCACCCACCAGCCCGAGGCGCCGACGACAAGCCCCACCACCCACCACCCACCAGCCCGAGGTGCCGACGACAAGCCCCACCACCCACCACCCACCAGCCCGAGGTGCCGACGACAAGCCCCACCACCCACCAGCCCGAGGTGCCGACGACAAGCCCCACCACCCACCAGCCCGAGGTGCCGACGACAAGCCCCACCACCCACCAGCCCGAGGCGCCGACGACAAGCCCCACCACCCACCACCCACCAGCCCGAGGTGCCGACGACAAGCCCCACCACCCACCAGCCCGAGGTGCCGACGACAAGCCCCACCACCCACCACCCACCAGCCCGAGGTGCCGACGACAAGCCCCACCACCCACCAGCCCGAGGTGCCGACGACAAGCCCCACCACCCACCAGCCCGAGGTGCCGACGACAAGCCCCACCACCCACCAGCCCGAGGTGCCGACGACAAGCCCCACCACCCACCAGCCCGAGGTGCCGACGACAAGCCCCACCACCCACCAGCCCGAGGCGCCGACGACAAGCCCCACCACCCACCACCCACCAGCCCGAGGTGCCGACGACAAGCCCCACCACCCACCAGCCCGAGGTGCCGACGACAAGCCCCACCACCCACCACCCACCAGCCCGAGGTGCCGACGACAAGCCCCACCACCCACCAGCCCGAGGTGCCGACGACAAGCCCCACCACCCACCAGCCCGAGGTGCCGACGACAAGCCCCACCACCCACCAGCCCGAGGCGCCGACGACAAGCCCCACCACCCACCACCCACCAGCCCGAGGTGCCGACGACAAGCCCCACCACCCACCAGCCCGAGGCGCCGACGACAAGCCCCACCACCCACCACCCACCAGCCCGAGGTGCCGACGACAAGCCCCACCACCCACCAGCCCGAGGTGCCGACGACAAGCCCCACCACCCACCACCCACCAGCCCGAGGTGCCGACGACAAGCCCCACCACCCACCAGCCCGAGGTGCCGACGACAAGCCCCACCACCCACCAGCCCGAGGCGCCGACGACAAGCCCCACCACCCACCAGCCCGAGGCGCCGACGACAAGCCCCACCACCCACCAGCCCGAGGCGCCGACGACAAGCCCCACCACCCACCAGCCCGAGGCGCCGACGACAAGCCCCACCATCCACCAGCCCGAGGCGCCGACGACAAGCCCCACCACCCACCAGCCCGAGGCGCCGACGACAAGCCCCACCACCCACCAGCCCGAGGCGCCGACGACAAGCCCCACCACCCTCCAGCCCGAGGTGCCGACGACAAGCCCCACCACCCACCACCCACCAGCCCGAGGTGCCGACGACAAGCCCCACCACCCACCAGCCCGAGGTGCCGACGACAAGCCCCACCACCCACCAGCCCGAGGCGCCGACGACAAGCCCCACCACCCACCAGCCCGAGGCGCCGACGACAAGCCCCACCACCCACCAGCCCGAGGCGCCGACGACAAGCCCCACCACCCACCAGCCCGAGGCGCCGACGACAAGCCCCACCATCCACCAGCCCGAGGCGCCGACGACAAGCCCCACCACCCACCAGCCCGAGGCGCCGACGACAAGCCCCACCACCCACCAGCCCGAGGCGCCGACGACAAGCCCCACCACCCACCAGCCCGAGGCGCCACCCGGGAAGGATAACGATGTTGTCTCCCTCAGGGGCACCCATTAGCGAGGAATTTTCAACTCTTCGATTATTTAAATTCGTTGAAAACATAATGATTAGGCGAGGCTGTCTTCATTACTGGAAGGTTCTTAATCTATTATGAACGATGAAACGCAAAACTGTAGTTTGACAGTCAAACAACCTGTAAGTCAAGGAGACTGTTAGACTTAACTAGTTCCTACACACATAACTAGGTCCTACTGACTTAACTAGTTCCTACACACATAACTAGGTCCTACTGACTTAACTAGTTCCTACACACATAACTAGGTCCTACTGACTTAACTAGTTCCTACACACATAACTAGCTCCTACTGACTTAACTAGTTCCTACACACATAACTAGCTCCTACTGACTTAACTAGTTCCTACACACATAACTAGCTCCTACTGACTTAACTAGTTCCTACACTCATAACTAGGTCCTACTGACTTAACTAGTTCCTACACTCATAACTAGGTCCTACTGACTTAACTAGTTCCTACACTCATAACTAGGTCCTACTGACTTAACTAGTTCCTACACTCATAACTAGGTCCTACTGACTTAACTAGTTCCTACACATAACTAGGTCCTACTGACTTAACTAGTTCCTACACACATAACTAGATCCTACTGACTTAACTAGTTCCTACACACATAACTAGGTCCTACTGACTTAACTAGTTCCTACACACATAACTAGCTCCTACTGACTTAACTAGTTCCTACACTCATAACTAGGTCCTACTGACTTAACTAGTTCCTACACATAACTAGGTCCTACTGACTTAACTAGTTCCTACACACATAACTAGATCCTACTGACTTAACTAGTTCCTACACACATAACTAGGTCCTACTGACTTAACTAGTTCCTACACACATAACTAGCTCCTACTGACTTAACTAGTTCCTACACACATAACTAGCTCCTACTGACTTAACTAGTTCCTACACACATAACTAGCTCCTACTGACTTAACTAGTTCCTACACTCATAACTAGGTCCTACTGACTTAACTAGTTCCTACACATAACTAGGTCCTACTGACTTAACTAGTTCCTACACACATAACTAGGTCCTACTGACTTAACTAGTTCCTACACACATAACTAGGTCCTACTGACTTAACTAGTTCCTACACACATAACTAGGTCCTACTGACTTAACTAGTTCCTACACACATAACTAGCTCCTACTGGCTTAACTAGTTCCTACACACATAACTAGCTCCTACTGACTTAACTAGTTCCTACACACATAACTAGGTCCTACTGACTTAACTAGTTCCTACACACATAACTAGGTCCTACTGACTTAACTAGTTCCTACACTCATAACTAGGTCCTACTGACTTAACTAGTTCCTACACTCATAACTAGGTCCTACTGACTTAACTAGTTCCTACACACATAACTAGCTCCTACTGGCTTAACTAATGTCTACGCACCAAACTAATTTCTCGCTTCATGCAGGTCGGCGTTCTATTCCCGTCCGTCAAAGTGGCTGGACACCATTCCTTTCCCCCGTCCCATCCCAAATCCTTATCTTAAGCCCTTCAAAGTACTATATAGTTGTAATGTCTTGGCGCTTTCCCTTGTAAATTCCCTCCCCCTCCTGTGGGAAATTTCCTAGAAGGTGATTATTTTACATTTAGATTTATTATAAGTGGAGACCACGGAGGAAAAATGAAACAGGAAATTTCCTTAAGTACTTTCGTATATTAAATACATCTTCAGAAGGACCTTCTGAAGATGTATTTAATATACGAAAGTACTTAAGGAAATTTCCTGTTTCATTTTTCCTCCGTGGTCTGACATTGTCACATTCTTAATCACGTGTTTATTTTCGTGATATACACACATTATAAGTGGACTGTATGTTTATGTTTAATGCCTGCTAGATGCTACCCTATACACATACAGTTTTGGGGGCTGGTTTAATAATGCTAAACCAACTTAATTATTTAGGATAATAATATTTAAATGAATGGGTTAGTATGCTACACTTCCATTGGTGAATAGTAAGAAAACTTAGCTTATCTTTTTGGGGAGCCGGTCGGCCGAGCGGACAGCACGCTGGACTTGTAATCCTGTGGTCCTGGGTTCAATCCCAGGCGCCGGCGAGAAACAATGGGCAGAGTTTCTTTCACCCTATGCCCCTGTTACCTAGCAGTAAAATAGGTACCTGGGTGTTAGTCAGCTGTCAGGGGTTGCTTCCTGGGGGTGGAGGCCTGGTCGAGGACCGGGCCGCGGGGACACTAAAAAGCCCCGAAATCATCTCAAGATAACCTCAAGAAGATCTAGTCAGAATATTTCTTCCTAAACCAGCAAGGACCCGGGGGTAGACAACAGGCGGGTCATGGATGCCAGGTGGACCTCGTGGTCACTGCGTCCCGTACTCCAACCTGTTGAACCGGTTGGATACTCTCTCACGTCGTCACGGTAGATCTGCCAAGATTTCACAATATACTAATTACCACAGCCTACTATACTGATATTATAAGAACAAATTGAGATAGTACCTAATGAGGACTGAGAGAAGCTTACTGGGTTTGTTTATTAGGTATGCCTCATAACCCGGTTGAATCACTTATATTACTGAATTCAAGTAACAAAAGATAATAATAATAATAATTTTTTATTTAGGTAATGTACATACATAAAGAGATTTTACAAAGTTTGTTGGCTTTATAGATAGAGCTAGTACATACAATGCCTAAAGCCACTATTACGCAAAGCGTTTCGGGCAGGAAAAACATTAATGACTAAAGCTTAAAACTAATGGGTAAAAAGAATAAGATGTGATGAGTACAAATAAAAATAGAGGTAAAAGAGGGGGGAACATTGTTGAAAAAGCAGCACAAATACAATTACAAATTATTACAGAAAATTACATTCAAACAGCGTTGATTTGAAAAACAGAAAAAAACAAAAAACATACATGGGTTGACAACAGAGGGGTAAGGTAGGTTACAGGGAATTTATTAGGTATAGCTTCGTTAACATGGTTGGGAAGGTCATTCCACATTCTGGGCCCCTTGATTTGTAGAGCATTTCTGGTTTGATTAAGTCGTACTCTTGGAATATCAAAACTGTATTTATTTCTGGTGTGGTGCTCATGGGTTCTGTTACAACTTTCTATGAAGCTTTTGAGATCAGGATTGGCATTATCGTTTAGCGTTTTATATATGTATAATACACATGAGAGAATGTGCAGTGACTTAATGTCTAACATATTCAGAGATTTGAGTAGGGGTACCGAGTGATGTCTGGGGCCAGAATTGGATATTGTCCTAATAGCAGCTTTGTGTTGAGTAATTAGAGGACGTAAGTGATTTTGGGTAGTAGAGCCCCAAGCACAAATACCATAGTTGAGATATGGATAGATAAGGGAGTAATAGAGAGTCACCAGGGCAGGGCGTGGTACATAATATCTGATCTTAGAAAGAATGCCCACAGTTTTTGAAACTTTTTTTGATATGTTTAGAATGTGTCCCTGGAAATTCAGCTTGTGGTCAATGAGAATGCCAAGGAATTTGCCATCTAATTTGTTACAAATTTGGGTATCGTTTATTTTGAGATTTATTTGAATAGAGGATTTATTGCCAAACAGAATACAGAAAGTTTTGTCAATGTTAAGGGTGAGTTTGTTGGCAGTTAGCCACAGATGGACTTTATTAAGCTCAGTATTTACTGTGGCATTTAGAGCAAGGGGATCAGGACTGGAGTAAATGAAGGTTGTGTCGTCAGCAAATAGAATTGGTTTGAGGTGTTGGGAGGCATTTGGAAGGTCATTAATGTAGATGAGAAAGAGGAGAGGGCCAAGTATGCTGCCCTGGGGAACACCAATGTTGATGGGTAGGGTGGGAGAAATTGTATTATTCACAGAAACACATTGGAGCCTGTCAGTAAGGTAGGATTTGAAGTATTGTAGGGAGTGTCCTCTGACTCCATAATGATGCAATTTAAGAAGAAGGTTTTGGTGGTTGACAGTATCGAAAGCTTTACGCAGGTCCACAAATAACCCAACAGGGAACTCATTTTTATCAAGAGCTGTATGAATCGAGTTAAGCATACTAATAAGTGCATCGTTAGTGCTTTTTTTGGACCTGAAGCCATATTGGCAAGGGCTAAGTATATTGAGTTTGGCCAGATATGAGTAAAGCTGCTTATAGATTAGTTTTTCAAAAATTTTTGACAAGTTTGGCAGGATTGATATAGGTCTGTAGTTGTTAACATCTGTTAGATCACCACATTTGTGGACAGGCGTTACTCTCGCTTTTTTAGAATATCTGGAAAGGTTTGGAGTTCAAGTGACTTGTTGAAGAGCAGAGCAATAACAGGGGCTAAAGATCTGGAGGCTTTTTTGTAGATTAAAGTTGGTATCTCCTCAAGGGCACCAGACTTGGTTTTAAGGGAAAGGATTGTCTCATTGACGTCAGTGGAATTAATAGGCTTTAGGTACAGAGACTGTGGATAGTTACCTGTAAGATAGTCCTTAATGTCAGTACTGGAAGATGGAATATCATTAGCAAGGGATGAACCAATGGAAGAGAAGAACCTATTGAACTCAATAGCAGAATCAGACTCTGAAAGCTGACCATCGTTATTAGACAGGAGAGTCGGTTTGTTATTTATAGACTTCTTTGATCCCAATATTTGTGAAATTGTTCTCCAAGTTTGTTTAATGTTGCTCTTTATTTGGGTAAATTTATCTTCGTAGTATTTAGCTTTGGCTCGTCTAATTATCTTAGATAGCAATAATGAGTAATTCTTTGAGAATTCTTTGGAGACAATTCCTAACCTATACTTCTTCTCAAGGTCATGTTTTTTATTAATAGATTTAAGTATTCCCTTTGTAAGCCAGGGATTGTTAAGCCTTTTGGTTGTGACTTGTTTTGTAAGCATAGGACAGTAGGTATTATAAAGGCTAAGAGTTTTTTGAAGAAAAGATTGAACTGCTAGGTTGATGTCCTCTATGTTACCTAACTCGGACTCCCAGTTGACATTATCAGTAGCAGTTATAAAATTGTCTATAGCAGTTTCATTGTGTAGTCTAAAACGTATCTCTCTTGACTCAAGAGGTGGTTTGCTAATGTTAGTTAAGAGAAATGTGGGGTAATGGTCTGAAGTGCTATCGGTGATTATACCTGAAGTAAGCGGAGAGGTTATGTTTGTCCAGATGTGATCTAGAGTTGTGGCAGTGCTATCAGTGATTCTAGTAGGTCTAGTGATTAAGGGTATGAGGAAGCAGGAGTTCATACAGTTGAGGAAGCTAACAGCAGTAGGGTGTTCTGGCTCGCAGAGGTCAATATTAAAGTCCCCTGTGATAATTAAGTGGTTTTTGTTCAGTCTGTTATCAAGTATTAGATTTCTAAGGTTTGAGTTGAATTCGGACACATCAGTGTTAGGAATTCTATAAACTGCACCCACAGACAGGACAGACTCGGCACCCTTGACTCTGAAGCTGGCGAAGATATACTCCCCATAGCAGTCTCTGTTCTAATTTCTTTTAAGCATGTTAGTTCTTGGTGGTAGTAAAGAGCAGTGCCACCACCTCTCTGAAGTTGACGACAGTTGTGAATTGCTGAGTAGTTAGGCATGTTAAAGAGTTGAGTAGTATCCTCTTTCAACCATGTTGATACCAACCAGATATAATTTTCTACAACCGGGACACGTTCTCTCGTGCTTGGAGAGTGCGGCAGTCCAATGCGTGGTTAATACGATCTCTGCTGCTCAACTTGCACCTCCGAGAGGCACACTTCCCTGTTTTATAAGCACAAATATGGTGTCCAAATCGAGAACGCGGTGGCACATCCGGGTGTCTCTCGCCCCAGGTGCTGACCGACTCCCCCGTGGCCCGGCGTCCCGCCTCCTCCCTCACACCTGTTAGTCACGGCACCTATTGCGGTGCAAATTTACGAATGAAAAGAAGTAGGTGCTAATTTATGAGTGATTTTATTATCCTCAATTACCATGAACAGTTTTGGAATGTTTCTGATGTCTAACCGGGAAGAATTAAGTAATTTTGGGAGTGTTATCTTGAGATGGAATTCCCAGTATGATCGTTCCTCTTCCTCCATGAAGCACTTATTCACGGCGGTTTTAAACTTTTCTATAAAGAGAAAATCAATGAATTCTATCTGCGTACTGATTAAACTCAATCTAAGGTGTCAACCGCAAATTAAAGCAGATTGCAGACAGAGTTTTATCAAGTGTTAGGCAAAAGAATAGTCACCGCGAACATGTGACGGCTGACGCAATCATCTCTTTGCATGTTCTAGAACTTATAATTACTGGACTATTAGTATGGTTAGTAAAATTAGTGTCTTGACACAACGTATTTACCTTATTGTGTCAAGGGTTAGTATTTGGGTGTCGGAAATTTCCGACACCCTCATTGACTACTCTTAGGTATTTCGTGTCACATATCATTTTCCTCGACTATAAACCCACCTTACAAGATATCCAAAAATCTTAATCACTTAAGGGGTCACGACGTGTGTTCTTTGCCTTCTATCTTTTCCTGTCTTCTATCTCCTATCTTCTATCTTCTCTTTCTCTTTTTTTATCTTCTCCTATGTTGTTATTTCTTTTGTTACTATTTCACCTTTTTCTCTTCGTCATTAGGCCTACTGCTGTTTTCTTTATGCCTATTAACCCCCATGTCATACTTCTTACCTTGTTGCCTTTTGCCTCACTTTCTTACTTTATATATTGATTCTCTCCAACACTCTTTCTTTACACGACCAGGACGTGTACTTT